>NW_015505614.1:327538-333705 GCF_001515645.1 Sinocyclocheilus grahami | reverse complement strand
GCTGAACATTTATTTTACCATAGTAAAATTATATTTCTGGCTTAAGTCAATCTCAGTTTTTATTGCTCATTTAAAATGAGACAAATGTGCTATTATTTTAATCTCCGATCTGTTATTTATCAGTTTACCCTGCCGTGCTATTCTATGGCATTAGCGATGTAATTCACACTATTTACTTTATTAAATTTTAATGATAAACGACGAGAGGCAGGTGAATAAAGACTGGCAGTCAATGTTTAATGCTATTATTAATTAAATTATTAGACATGTAAAGCATTTTTGCTCATTTATGTGGGCCGTCCCAAGCTTGGTTGCAATGTGTTCATTGTCAAACTCCAAAATCAGATTATTTTTAATTCTTAAAAAACGCCATTATTTTATTTGAAATAAATAATGATTTTATTGTATTGACAAAATATTTGAGTTCGTCTTGTATATTTTTTTCATTCGATCAGATAACATTTTAAGCTGTTATATGGTCATGTTACAACGTGCCCCTCAGATGTTACAATGTACCCCACCTATACGGGGCATGTTGTCACATTTCACTTCCAATTTCTGAGGGTAAATAAAGAAAAACGTATACACTGTAATCATGAAACAAAGCGACATATTTGTACTAGACAAGTGTGAAATTACTGTGGATGAAAAAATACTCTGAACCCCGTGTGGATTTACACAAACTGAGAAAGTCAAAAAGTGTTACTTTGTGCCCCGCTGCTTCCACTGAGGGGCAACCACAGCTCAGGCCGTCTTTTGTCTTATCAGTAACATTTATACACTTAAAAGTAGTTTTGTTAAAACACTGAAATGCAAAGAATTGTTTCCTGACATACAAATGGAATTCCGCCGAGCAATCTCTATGAAATGATTAAATAATAAAGCGTTATTCGGTTATCGTAGTCGAATGTGATTGGTTCAACTTGACCAGCGCTGAGAAAAGTAACTTGTACCACAGAATAACGCCATCTAATGCTACTTCGTAGGTTTGGACAATAAATGACACCTGGAAAACAACGCTGATAAACTTGAATAGAGATTGAATTTAAAATACACGAAGAGCTCAAACAGAATAATTATTATTAAGACCAGTCCGCCCATTTCTTAAACCCTGATGCTGTTTTTTATGCAGTGTTCGTGTGAGTGTAGCGCCGACTGTCGGGATGCGTTGAGCGAGTACACGGACCGTAGGGAGCAACGGCTGTTATGGAGATTATTTTATTTCCTTTGAAACCTAACGGAGAGGACTTAAGCGTGATTAAACGGACATGAATTTACCGATTGAGTTCAGCTGAAGCAATAGGTGAGACAAAAGCGTTGAATGTGACGCATCAAACAGGTGTTTAAATGACAGGTGTGTTTTCAGGTGCGGTCACAGGCCACTGACACTAACTCATTCACTAACATTAACGCTAAACGTGGATATATTCTTGAATGGCTGATTTAATACAGTGTAATGTTAATGTTTAAAGTGTTCTCGGATCGTTGTTTTTTGAATGAGGAATATAATGAAGTTGAAATGAACTCTGGACTTTCAGGTTAGCATTATGCTAGTAAACAGGAAATAGCATTTCAAATAAAACATGTTTTTTTTTGGACATGTTCCATCATAATACCACGTTTTTGACATGGCACCGATTTGTTACCATGTTTTTGTACCATAGTGCCGTGTATTCTTGTGCCTTGAAGTAGCATGTAAATACCATAGTAGGGCTAATGACAGTTCATTACCATGGTATTTGTCAAATACCAAGCTTTTAACATAACAAACCACAATATTGTCTTCCATTGGTTGGTTATACTTGATTCGATTCACGATTCATAGGCCTATTCATTTTCGATTCAATTCAAAAGCAATCTTCTCAAAATCGTGACGATTCAATAGTTGCGATTCTTAATACATTTTTATTAGATTCGAATAATAGGCTATACATTTAAAATATAATTATTTTTAAATATCTGCTTTAATGTGTCTTGAGCAGGAAAAAATAATGAAGGCAAACTACTAAGGATTGTTTACTGCCCAACAGTTGGCTAATTTAAAAGGAAACATTATATGTCCAAACAACAGAATGCTTGGAATTTAACGGAGTGCACTGTGCTAATATTTTAGAGCTGAGCTTAACTAGAAAATTAAACCATATTTCACCAAAAATAATTTTTTGAGCTATTTATTTAGTTTATTTGCATGTTTTTTTCCAAACTGGCTTCACAACAGTTTCTTCAAAATTCCATTATACGGTTTTTCAGTGATTTTGAGAACCCAGTCAGTAAACTAATCTAGATATTACAACAGTATTGCACCACGAGTAAGGCATATCAGTTTTTATTAGTGCTGTCAAACCACTGATCACATCCAAAATAAAAGTTTTCGTTTACATAATACATGTGTGTGTACTGTGTATATAAAAAGACACATACATACAGTATATATTTTGAAAATATTTATATTAATAAAATGTATATTATATTTAATATATAAACAGCATATTTTTCTGAAATATATACATGCATGTGTGTGTATTTATATATACATAATAAATATACACAGTACACACTAGGGCTGGGTTTTGACACAAATTTCACAATTCGATTCGGTTCTCATTCACAAGTTTTCGATTCGATTCAATATAGATTATTTTTGGATATATATCAGGTACAGTACATGCCAAATTTTCTCAAGGGAAAAAAATCTCTCAACTAAAATATACATGAGAGTCAGTTGGTATTACATTACTATAATATTGAAGGTTAAAATGGACTGATTTGTTAAAATTACACTTAATGAAGTTTTAAAATAATAAAGTTACAATTACATAATAATATTTTGATATATAAACATAATGGTGGCTGTCATAAAAACTTGATGGATTTATTCAATATTCAAACATCAATTAAACATTGAAGAACAGTCAAATTTATAATGAATATGTTATGCATATATTTAGCAAAATGCCCCTCTCTACAGTTTATTTTTCTATCTGATTAATGAGGTAAATGTGACATTACATGACATTGCTTACAAGCCGTTGTATTGACGTCTTTGTGCGGCTGAAACACTGATTGAGCGATTACATGAGACAGGATACGGATTGTAAAGTTGTACTCTTTCTTTTAACTTGCCTTCGGATGTTTAGTCATGTTTATTTTGTGCTGAAACTGGTATTAATGTGGAGGAGACGATCAGTTCACGTGCGCCTCGCGCTGCCGCGTCTGTTGGACTGAGATGCTACAGCGATCTGCCACTCCACATTAAACAGCGCCAAAATGGCATTTATTGTTTGAATAGACTGAGATGCTACAGCGATCTGCCACTCCACATTAAACAGCGCCAAAATTGCATTTATTGTTTGAATACTGCAATACAATGGACAGAATTTAAAATCTGAGCCTTTGTTCCATATTTAAAGTACCAAAGCACAATGCTTATTGCGATATATTGGATGGGAAATGCCCTTCAACATTCTGTCCATTAACTGTAAACAGGCTAGACTAATCGATTCTTGGAATTTAAAGTAGTGGTCGACCGATATTGGTTTTTTGACAGCCGATGCCGAGATCTTGGAAAGCAGGGTGGCTGATATAAAGCCGATATAATATATATGTATTTATTTTAATTAATATTTAAGAAATTTGAAATAATTTGAATTCTGTCCATTAACTGTAAACAGGCTAGACTAATCGATTCTTGGAATTTAAAGTAGTGGTCGACCGATATTGGTTTTTTGACAGCCGATGCCGAGATCTTGGAAAGCAGGGTGGCTGATATAAAGCCGATATAATATATATGTATTTATTTTAATTAATATTTAAGAAATTTGAAATAATTTGAAAATGGATAAAAAAATTAATTTGTAAAATAAACATACTTATACTTTAGATGACAAAGTATTTTGCACAAATAAATACATATTTAATTAAAATATAATTAAAAAGGAAGTAAACTGTAACCAACAGAGCACTCAGTATTCTGGGAAGTTTGTGTGCATTGGGAATCATATTTTTTTCTGTTGACTTGTCCTCGCGCGCACAAAACAAATGTAAACACAGTGGAGTCTACAAAAATAAACAACGTCGCGTAGTCTGATTCATGACTAAATTATCCGCTTGAATGATTCTTCTTATGCCGAGTTCACACTGCACGACTTTAGCCCGATTTTTCGCTCGCCGACAGGTTTTGCGAAATTGCTGACAAATGCCCGAAATCGGAGGCAAATCGCTGCTCGTTCACGCGAGTGACAATCACGCAGTGTGAATTATCAATGACGTGATCTGAGGGAATCGCCGACACGTCGCCGACTCCCGCAAAATATTTGGCATGCTAAATATCTGGAGCTGTCGGCAATTCACAATCACAAATATGTGTATTTGCTGAATGCTAAGGACAACCGAGAAAATATTATAATGTTTGCCTTTCTATTACTAATAATATAAAAGCAATCGTTATAATACTTTTTGTATACATTTTAATTCCTTTGTTTAACAGCTCTATCTGATTATTAGACAGACTTCTATCCATATTAGACAGAACTGTTAACGACGACGGCGAACAAGAGGGAGAATGTAAGCACTGTGTGCTCTGTCAAGCTCTTAGCACCGTCAAAATAAAAGTCCCGCCTCGAACGCATCAGCTAAACAGAAAAACTTATCGGCTGATGCCGATATTTGGAAAATGCCAATATATCGGCCTTGGCGATATATCAGTCGACCACTAATTTAAAGTCGGCATGAAACGAAAGTTGCGATTGTCTTTTCTTCTCTACTGTGACGTATATCCGAGTGAAACAGCATCTGAAATGAGAGGGCGGGACTTGATTTCATCCTTCGGGAATTGATTGAATCGTTGGAAGTTGGGGCATTGCCAACAAAATGGAGGCAGATCTAAGATGCCAGTTTTCAGTTAGTTGAGGGGGTTTTCTCTCCACCGACACCCAAGCATGAATAAATGTTTTATTTATTAAAGATGACGATCAACGGCACAAAACATGCGAGAGAGAGAGACTGAGCGTGTCCTCCATCAAGTTAAGTCATATTCATGAAAAAAAAATGTGTTTGCGATGTCCTAAGAGTAATGTTGTCGTAATATCCTAATATCTTTTCAATGTTTAAGGGTAACGTACTCCCTCATGACTGGTGTCAGTGCTATAAAGTGAAGCATCAGCGTCAGCTTTTCCCCCCAAACGTCACTGATGTCACTGCAGCTGTTGGCAGTTCCAGATAGCTCCGCCCTTGCGCCATAGCTCGTGACTGGAAGAGTAGAGTCGTCGTTTTGAGGGGGAGGGGAGGTTAACGTTTTTGATTAAAGATTACGAGGGCACATGCATTTAAATAAAAGAATGAAGTGTACGGATGAATTATTTATAATAAACACTAGAGCCTGACCGATATATCGTTTTGCCAATATTATCGACCGATATGAGCCTGTCGCCGATATATCGGTATCGCGAATATGTCGCCGATATGAATTTTTTTTTTACAGAACATATAATGCAGATAAAATGCTTGAAATGGTGTAATTACTTAGTTTGTCCAGCATAGCGCGCTCCATTGTTTGCTACTGGCGACCTGGAATGAAATGCTTTAAACCTTAAGTCTATGGAAAACCATTGAAAATTTTAACGGCCATATCTCCGTAACGGCGCAGCGAATCCGCACCAAATTTGAGGGATCTCTTCAGCTCAAGGAACCCTCTTGAACGCGAATCGAGTGTACGTCTCAAGGCCCTCTTTCGAATGAGACCACCCCCGCGTGGATGGATTGTGGGTTCGGGAGTTACGGGTGGTTAAATTCGCAGTCCGGCGCCGACCGATCTAGTGACCCTGGGGGCTACCGACGCGCGGAGGGTGGCGTTCGAGAGGGCTCCTCAAGCTGAAGGGATCCCCCGAATTTGGTGGAGATCCGCCGGCGCGTTCGCGAGATAGTGACACTAGTCAACACTTTCCCTTCAGTAAGGAGGTCTCTTGTTCAGGCAGCATTCATGCGTTGTCTTATTCAACCATAAGTGCCCTGAGAAGTGGACTTCACATGAAATTCCGCAATGATTCCAGTTCCAAGGGAACGTACACGTTACATTCAAAGGGCATTAAAGTGCACGAGACGTGAATTTATATTGTATTTATTTACAGAGGTAGGGGAGAGCGGGGCACAAAGTAACACTTTTTGACTTT
>NW_015505614.1:323246-326460 GCF_001515645.1 Sinocyclocheilus grahami | reverse complement strand
TGTCACCATTATAAGTGTTTGATCACCACATTTGAGTGATCATTGCAAAAAATGGGTTTATGTATATATATTCTGTTTATGTATATACTGTATTCTATATATAGTACCAGTCAAATGTTTGGACACACGAATGGGAAAGTGTCCAAACTTTTGACTGGTATTGTACTATAATATACACAAAGAATGTCGGCCGATATATCGATATCGGCCTTTTTTTTTTTACTCCCTAATATCGGTATCGGTATTGGCCCAAAAAAACCCATATCGGTTGGGCTCTAATAAACACTACAGTATTCCATCAAAAAAGAAGAATTGTCAATTTTGATTTCATACCCACTTTTAAGAATCGATATCTTTCTGTAAAAATGAGAATCGATTAATATCGAGATATCGATATTTTTTACCCAGCCCTAGTACACACACATATATTATGTAAACAAAAACTTTTATTTTGAATGCGATTAATCTTTTGACAGCACTAGTTTTTAGATATGTTTAGATATGAAATCAATGTAAGGATTATGTCAGGTCTCCTACATCATAAGAAATCTAAAACATTTATTTATTTGTTTATATAGGGACAGTACAAAAATCATTATTCCAGCCAGAAAAGGCTGAAAAATATGCATTGTACAGCATATGCTAATTTGCATATGGGGTCCTTGGAAAGGCTTTTCTTCCAAAAAACAAACAAAAAACATACATTCATACATACTGTACTTTAACTTTTTAATCCAGCAGTTCATCATGTTCAGCCATTTATGAGCTTATAGGGTTAGGGTCAAAATACCAAAAATTTTGTAGTTGATGCATAAAAATTAGCTATTAAACAAACTCCTTTGAACTTTTGAAGTTAAATATTAATAGTAAATGAATAGCTGTTAGTGAAGAATACATAAACAACTTAAGTGACAAGTTGGCATTCAATAAAAAAAAACTATTACAAGCAGTAGAATAAATAGTGCTTGACATCTTTCAGTATCAGTGTTCAGATAACCAGTAAAATAATCGTTTGCTTGTCAGTGGTGTTAATTGTAAGACCCCATAATGCAGAGATCTATTATAACACATTAGATATTTTGCCTTGTCTGTTTGTCATCACGTAAGATAAAACTTACTTGTTGTCACATTAACATCTTTTAAAGACAAGCATTTTTGAACGAGGTGTGTTTGTTACACATATATGTTGTACTTTGCTCTGCTTTCACACTTTGTTCCAGTTCATCCCAGTCGATATCTGGAAGTCTTTTCTGCAAAAGTACTTCTGATGTGGTCTAAAGGGACGTTTTGATTGATTGCCATGCAAAAGGTCACAGCAGAGAGACTAAAGGTCTTTGTACCTGGTTGCGAAGGAATCACCAGGCACCGCACCTCTATGATTGTAGATAGTGGAGGGAACATACACTTGTAGTAGGAACATGTTGTAGGGGGCAATTCAACAGGCAGCAGCCCTTTTTGGTTGACTGAAGACCAGATATGCTGCTGTATTCTGGAGCATCTGCAGCACTAGCTGGAAAGCTGACCAACAGAGCTTTGCGGTAATCTATTCTCGAAATGATAAGCACTTGGACATGTTCAGTCAGGAATAGAGTTGGGACATAAAATATGGAAGTACAAAATCAATGAATGTAAAATTTTGAATCTCATTCTCCATGCAGCACTGGGCTGAAAGTACAAGAGATAGTTCTGTCAACTTGGCGAGTTCGCCATCCTTATGGTTTCATTTTTTGAGTGAATTGTTCTTTAATGAATGATGCAGTGAATCAAACTTGAATTCAGTCAACAGGTCCATAAACCCGGTCATGTGCTATGCCTCATTTCACTGAAACACTTTAGCTCAATGAGAATAGTGTGTTGATAAATTATTATGGCTTCAGTGATTGTTTTGATCAATTTGATTGTTTTTGGAGGATTTTAAAGAAGAAATGTGAAATTTATAAATACGCGTTCAGGACATTAGACCTAATTATTTTGTTGAAAATAAATGTGTATTTGTGCTGTAAGGCTGTTTAAATCAGCATTTGTAAAGTTAGAGAGGTTAGAGAGACGTTTTGCTTGTCATGGTGAGAGAGTTGAAAAATTGGATTTTAACTTAATATTAAAGAAGTTAGTAACTGAATTTTTCCACATTAAGATCATGTCAACTGGCATATTATTTACATCTTGTGACAATAGTATTGAAAGGGTGAGTATTTTGACAAATTTTCCCCATTCGCCATCATAACCATTTTCTTAAAAGAAAATGAGGGAGAAGGGGAAATTAATTGTGTGAGTTTTCAAAGAGCTGTTCTCAGTAAACTGACTTGGGCTGTGTTTGACGCTGTTAAAAATACAGTTGACGTTTATCAGAAAGAACAAAATATGGGAATGTTTAATGAATAAACTTTATAATTCAGAAGTATTTTTACAACAGCTGTACTGTTATTACTTATGTAGGCTTCTCTTATTGTCATTATACTGTGATTTTCCTGTATCACACTATCACTAGATCATTGCATTATAGTGAGTGAGATCTGGTCAGATGGCAAGTGTCTTGCATTAAAGGGGTCCTATTATGCTTTTTTTACAAAGTCTTGATTTTGTTTTGGGGGTGTACTAGAACAGGCTCTCATACTAGGTTGTTCGAAAAACACATTAGGGCCTTTCGCACCGTGGGAACCTTTTCATAGTACCTGAACTAATTGTGGAACTACCCACTTTTTGGCATGTTCGCACCACAGGAGCTAGGAACGGTTTTAGTTCTAGGAACTCCATTTGAAGGAACTAAATTAGCTCCTACTTCAGAGCAGGGTCTAAAACAGTTCTATAGGAACTATCAGGGAAGTAAGTGTATGCTGATTGGCCAAACACACGCAAAACACCGGCCACCCGGCATTTTTAAAAAGCCATGTATACGTATTTACTCCATGAACATGGAAAACAGCGATAACGGCATTTACCTGTTGTCTGCAGTGTTGTGTTCTTTTCTCAGCTTCGATGATATGTAACACTGCAAGTTGTCATAAAAAATGTGTCTCTTAAGCCCTATTTGGATGGTAATTGTTTCTCAGGGGGACGTAAGTGATTTTCACTGTTTACTGGGTGTAGTTGGTGATTTTAATGCCGTCTGAATCCAGGATGTCGGTGTTTTTCTCTCACCACCCCGGATATAATTTAATTATATATGTATATATACTGAACAAAATTATAAACGCAACACTTTTGTTTTTGCCCC
>NW_015505614.1:322952-323236 GCF_001515645.1 Sinocyclocheilus grahami | reverse complement strand
AGTTTACGAGAAGAAATCGATTCAAAATTCAGTGTTTAAACCCTTTTTGAGCACTCCCGAACACCGCAAGGTAACGTTGTAGCCTACTTCAGTGTAATTTGCATACATATTTATTTCTGAAAGGCTGGAAAGTATTTAAAATAACAATACTTCATAACTGCTCCACCACAGCGACTGGGAGCAGAAAGAGAAGAAAAGCACGTAAACATTCTAAATCGGTCTTTATTATGGCAGCAGCAGGTATGCAATACAATTTTAAAATGTGTATTATAAACAGATTTATA
>NW_015505614.1:315785-321657 GCF_001515645.1 Sinocyclocheilus grahami | reverse complement strand
AATACTTCATAACTGCTCCACCACAGCGACTGGGAGCAGAAAGAGAAGAAAAGCACGTAAACATTCTAAATAGGTCTTTATTATGGCAGCAGCAGGTATGCAATACAATTTTAAAATGTGTATTATAAACAGATTTATATCGCGTCTGCTGTAAAAATAACGCGTCTATTTTCCTATTTTTAAATGGGAGATTTAAATAATCAATTAATAAATAGGATTATATTATAAAATATGCTTGGAATAATAAGAATACATTTTACATAATAATAAGGATTTTTAAATACATTTTACACAATAATAAGAATATTTCATTTCCAAAATTCATTTTATTTACAGCAGACAATCATGTGACTGGCCACGTGAGCAGCGCATTCCTGGGTTTGTAGGATCACAGAACTCGAAACAATTACCATCCGAATTGGGCTTTTGTCCAACTTTTTTCTCTTGCAATCACGTAAATTGTGCGTTTACATCTCCATCTCCGTTATAAAAACCCACCCGCACCTATATTTGATCGTCACATTACACTGATTCAAATTCTTAGTTTTGCATGATGATATGATGAATGGATGGTTAATTTTTAACAGCAGATTCAGTGATGTTAGAGACTAGAGCTGATCTGCACATCACGGCACGCGTTTGCAGCGTATTAAAGCCTGTGTTGCGGCCATTCAGCCAATGCTGTTTATACCGGCCGTGCCGCGGCCCAGAGCTCATGCTTATCACATCGGTCACATCACATCGCGCGGTGCGACAAAATACAATAGAATTCTATTGTATTCTGTTGCACCACGCCACTTGTGTCCGGTGAAGAATAGAACCCATTATAATCCGTGATGTTGTCTACACTGGATGCAGTAAACTGATGCCTCGTTCTATTTATGATGTGCTGACACAAATTTCAAATGATTTTCAACGGTTGCTTTGTCGCGTCCTGTTGCGGCGCAGACATGGTGTCAGCATAGTTTGTCAGTACAGTCAGTAACGTAGCAGATTGAAAAGTTAGTATATTTCTGCAGTCCAATAGACGGCAGTGCGGTGGTGGCTTGAGTCTGTTGAATGGTGATTTAACGGTACGTTGTCACCTAGTTGGAGAGACTCAATGCTAAGTAAATAAACAACAATGTCCCCGTCTTTTACTCTCACGATTCCGCGATGCAGAAAACATGGATTTAAAGTTTATTGTTAAATTGTCAAATACCCTGCCTCCACTACATAGGCCTGTGTTTGTCACATCTTTATAAGTGTTTGATTACCACGTTTGAGTTATCATTGCAAAAAATGTGTTTATGTATATATATATATATTCTGTTTATGTAGGCTATACACTGTATTCTATATACAGTACCAGTCAAAAGTTTGGACACACGAATGGGAAGTGTGTCCAAACTTTTGACTATACTGTACTATAATATAGCCTACACATAAAGAATATCGGCCGTTATATCGGTATCGGTCTTTTTTTTTACTCCCTAATATCGGTATTGCCATTTTGGCCCCCAAAAAACACATATCGGTCGGGCTCTAGTGATAACACTCGTTGCCTTCTCTTGTGCAGCTCAACCAGGTCTCGTCCCATTCGTCGATATTTGTGATATCACAAATCCCGGAAAATATGTGTTGTAGTCCAAACGAGTCATTTGTTGTAGTTTTTGAAAAGTGATTTCTGTTAAATAAAATATCTTACCCTAACCCCTTTTGAAGTGAACTTTGAACTTTGTAACTTTGCAGATCTTTTTTATGCTCAAACAGCAACATTACAGACTAACTAAAGTTGAAAAAGTGAAAAAGCACAATAGGACCCCTTTAAAGCATGTGACATAATTTTTGTTTGACTCATGAATGAGTCTTTACACTGCTGTGTTGATCTTGTCCAGAACATTTGGATTTGGAGAACTTGTCACTCTCGCTGTTCCAAATCTAAATCTGCTTAGTGCCTATGAATAATGAATCTCTTTTATCTGTGGTTTACTCCAGACTAAAAAGAAAAAAAAACTGGGCTAAAAGAAGCTGGCTTGTCACGTGCATACAAAATGTGCATTGTTTACACTTATCAACAGCCTCTAAGAACACTTACATTAAAGGAGACATATTATGCCCCTTTTTACAATATGTAATATAAGTCTCTGGTGTCCCCAGAATGTGTCTGTGAAGTTACAGCTCAAAATACCCCACAGATAATTTATTATATAATTTTGAAAAGGCCTATTTTGAGTGGAAGCAGAAACACGCTGTTTTTTGTGCCTTTCTCTTTAATTGCAAATGAGCTTCTGCTCCCTGTCCCCTTTTCCAGAATAGAGCTGCGTCATTACAGCTCGGACCTGCTAAAAACATCTGTTTTGGTTCTGATTATCATATTTATCACGCTGAAATCATGCGTTTTAAACCATATTAGTTTAAACTTCTGATATATGGTTTTCTGAGAGCACACATCCGAAGCACACGTACAGAAAGCGACTGGCACAGCATGTGAGTACTAAACTAAGTTCTCATTAACACACAAGTTTACGTTAAAAACACACGAGTTACAAAAACAGTCGGTTATGTCTGTGAAGGTAAACAGCTGGGAAATAAATCGCATGTTTATTTTAGATCTGTGTGGCAGCAGCAATATACAGTAAATAAATCAATAAATCCACTGCTCTCTTGCCTCCTCTGAGGCTGGGACTCTAAATAGTGTTCTGTGCTCGTCTATGCAACCAAAGGCAGAACAGTTAGCGTGTTTTGCTCAAACTTTCGCCATGGCATTAGAACTGGTACACCGTTGTAACTTGCGAAAACACAATAACGGCGCCATGGGTGGAAACTTACAGATTAAGGGGTGGTAATATTATAATAATGAGATCCCTTTGCAACGTCACTAGGGGAGTGAAATCAGACGCGCTAGATTTTTTCAGACGCTTGCAGAAAAGGGCTTACCAAAACTAAGTTACTGAGTTAATCTTTTTCACGTTTCCTTGGTTGGTAGATGCACTGGGGACCATGTTTATAGCACTTAAAACCTGGAAAAGTCAGAGTTTCATGATGTCACCTTTAAGACAATAAAAATGCTTCTTCTAAAAGAGTCTTGTTAAGTCACCTCCGAAGTGAGTGAAATGCTGCAAATGTTATCAGATGGTGATATAAGACATCAAAAAAGACATTTCTGCAATTATCATGCTTATATGACTTGCATTCTAAGTTTTATATCTGTAAATTTTTGATCCTTTTGATTTTTTTCAGTTACAGTTTACTTGTCAAGTAATCAGCAAAATAACAGAAGTGACAAATTCCATGGGCTCATTTTTCAGCCAGACACAGCATAGTAATGAATTTAAAACCGATTAATAGAATTTGTGTAATGTTATCCATTTTATTTATACTAATGAATAATCTTAGTAACTTGTGTGGTCACAAGCCTGAGTATGACATATTACCTGCATTACAAGTGTCCACTTTTTAAACACCTAGAGTGAATAATTTCGTGGAAAGCAGATATTAATGAAGATTCTGTTGTGTATATTTTGTTAAGTAATCTTGTAAATCAAAATGTTTTCAAATATGCGCATATGCAAAGAATACTTATTGTTCTCTATTCGTAGTAATAAATAATAGGTTGATTCATCATCTAAATTATTGCTAATAATTACTCAGTATTGGAACTGCCAGGGTGTTGCAGTCTTAGACTTATGACTTGGAAATGATCACATTAAAGGATAATGGTCTATGAATAGTTTTATTGGAAATACTACTTTTGGCTAGTGATGTCAATTACTAGTACCAAATCGATATAAAAAATATAACAGTAGTAGACTCGTTTTACCAGTAGTAGTATCAAGAACTAACTTAATTTGGCACCTGGTCATTGTAAACAGTAGAGACAAAAGATTTGATGTGTTATAATATTTGTGTGCAGAGGCATTACAATATAAATGAAGCCTAATAGACCTGCTGCAGTCTATTATATCATTAATAACAGTTTAACAGCTATATTGACAAAAAAACAAAAACAAAAAAAATGTATTGCATTCATTGTTCATTGCATTTCTGAATACGGTTACTGAAAAGATGTCAAGCAATATTTGTTCTATTGGTTATAATTTTATTACTGAGTGTTATTATTTATGATTTATAATTAATATTTAAATTCAGTAAATTTAAGTCATAAAAAGCGTTTGCTCAATTGCAAATTAACCTATAGTTTTTGCTGTGGTATCAAAATTAGCTAATTTCACTACCATTGGTGCTAACAGCTGAATTCTTTGTAACAACATTGACTATTAATAGAATATAGTAAAAAAAAATAATGGAAACTTCTGACATATATGAAATCTAGATTTAATAGATTGTTTTGCCTCAAATTATACATCTGTTGTAGTTTAGACTGTCCTCTGCCAGCACCAACCTTTACTTTTATCCCAGATTCACACCTTACACATGTGTCAAGTCATTATTAGTGTAGGAAAAGTCTTGCTGCTTTCAAAGTTCAATGGTTTTGATAATGATTGATCTATGAACTTTAAAGAATCTTCCTGGCAGAAATCCAAGAACAAATACTCAGATGGCCTTTGTTTGTAATTGTTATAATGCCACTAAATGCCAAGCCCCTCCAAATACAATGTGTCTTTAGAGACAATGGGCCTCATTTATCAATCTAACGTAGAAACGAGCGCAGATCTGTGTGCACAAATCAACTTACGACAGAGTTCATGTGTGATTCATGAAACACTCGTATGCCACCAATCTCATCATACGAATGATCGCACGTTGATAAATGTGGCGGCAGAAAACAATAGTCATTTGAATATCACGCCCCTAAAAACACCCTGGTCTAGAAGCCTCGCCCCAGAGTTTATGACACGGAGAAACGAAACCCGGCCAAAAAGAGGAAATAATTTCGTGAAAGAGAAATTGACCTTACTCCAAAAACACATGTTAACCTTGTAATTGCAAACAATTAGGCTACATTAATATATGTAATTTATATGTATATTAAAATACTGGTAAATATAACAGCCTATTTAGTACCCCTCACTCTACAACAAATATTTTTAATTAAAATAACAGTATTCAGAACTAGGGATGTAATGATTCACTCAACTCACGATTCGATTCGATTCGATTCACGTTTTTTTTTTAACAAATTGAGATTTAAGACAAATTATAAATTAAATGTTTCCTTTTATTATTGCTTGGACAAAATACTGTATGTTTCTTTGTGAAATTGAAATATAACACTATAATAATATACTAATATAGCACTTGTAAATTATTGCTCTTTTGTTGGTTTTGGTTGCTTCTGTTGTCCTCATTTGTTAGTCGCTTTGGATAAAAGCGTTTGCTAAATAACAAAATTTAAATATAATGTTAATGTAAATAACAAAACTAAATTGACATTTTAAAACAAGCCCCAAATCAAATAAAGAAGTAACACAAATAAAATAAATCTCTTCATATAAACAAACTAAGGCTTTGGCTGTGCTCTTTCCATCTAAAATTAGAGGCAACCACTGCATTTTAATCATGAGCCAAACAAAGATGCTGTATACATGCAACATGAGCAGTTTTTAATCTAAATTACATTGTATATTTTTGAAATTTGAAGCAAAAACAGAATGGTTTGACTTCAGTTTTGTGAAACTATGCATAAAAAATATCTCCATGAAACCGAAACAGCAGAAGCGCTGAATGAGACGCAGATTCACTCTCTGCCAGCAGGTGGCGCTTAAACGTGTTTCCTTGGTTTCCGCTGTAAACAAAGCATTTATGAACTTTATGCACTTATGAACTTTAATATGCATTATACAGAGGCAAGAGGAAAAGAAAAAATGCCATCTAAACTTTTCGAAAGACAGTAAGTTCCCCTCAGACATACATTCATATAAACTCCTCC
>NW_015505614.1:312567-315671 GCF_001515645.1 Sinocyclocheilus grahami | reverse complement strand
ACACTATAATAATATACTAATATAGCACTTGTAAATTATTGCTCTTTTGTTGGTTTTGGTTGCTTCTGTTGTCCTCATTTGTTAGTCGCTTTGGATAAAAGCGTTTGCTAAATAACAAAATTTAAATATAATGTTAATGTAAATAACAAAACTAAATTGACATTTTAAAACAAGCCCCAAATCAAATAAAGAAGTAACACAAATAAAATAAATCTCTTCATATAAACAAACTAAGGCTTTGTCTGTGCTCTTTCCATCTAAAATTAGAGGCAACCACTGCATTTTAATCATGATCCAAACAAAGATGCTGTATACATGCAACATGAGCAGTTTTTAATCTAAATTACATTGTATAATTTTGAAATTTGAAGCAAAAACAGAATGGTTTGACTTCAGTTTTGTGAAACTATGCATAAAAAATATCTCCATGAAACCGAAACAGCAGAAGCGCTGAATGAGACGCAGATTCACTCTCTGCCAGCAGGTGGCGCTTAAACGTGTTTCCTTGGTTTCCGCTGTAAACAAAGCATTTATGAACTTTATGCACTTATGAACTTTAATATGCATTATACAGAGGCAAGAGGAAAAGAAAAAATGCCATCTAAACTTTTCGAAAGACAGTAAGTTCCCCTCAGACATACATTCATATAAACTCCTCCTAACTCCTATTTAAATAGATTTTCAACCGGCTCGTGGTTAATCGTTACATCCCTATTCAGAACAGAACAAGAATGAAAAATAAGTAGTTATAAAATTATATTTTAAACTATAAAATAAAACACAAATTAGGCTTTAGTGGCATTCATTATAAACAGCATGCAAATGTCAAACAAAACTGAAACGGCATTGGGCTCACGAGCCTGTCTCATACCAAAATAATCCAAATGTTTCCATTTTTGCCATATTTGTTTGCATAGCTATTATTCATTATGTAGCCTAAACATGGCTTTATACTTCAGTCATGTTCTAATATCCGTGTAAAATCCTTCACATGCACAAAAATATTTGTTTGGGCTCTGCACGCTGATTTTACAGCGGACCTTTTAAAATAAACAGTGTAACTTTTATGTTTGGTTGACTGCATTTTAGTTTGATGATGAATGGCTGAAATTTCAGGCAACGGTAGAACTAATGTTGTTTGTGTGTGCGTGAGGCGCCTGTGCGATCAGATGGATTAAATCAAATAAAGAAATAAAGTGCATTAAGAGTGTCATAAAAACGAGCGTAGCCTATACTTGTTGCACAGTGGTTTTTTCCCCTTATGTTAATCTGTTAATTATATTATAGCCTATTATATATTTTGTGTGATCCTATTTATAGACTTTTTCTTTATAGATTCCTTTTATAGACTTCATTTTTGTTTTTCTCCTTTCACAGAAGCGCTGCAGGTGCATGATGCGACGATTGGATCCTCATGGTCTTGTTTACGCTGCTATTCACGCATATAAAGCCCTTTACAAAACAACAACAAAAAAAGACATTCTAATCTTACTGGTTAACGATCGACTAATGAGCTTCGTTTGACAGTCAGGAATATAAAAATGAACATTCATTCTACAATTCTCCTCCGTATTTACTATGCTGCACGCAAGTTCAGGTAACTCAAAAACTTGCGTACACGAGCTAAGACCAGACGTGAGATTTGATCGTAGCTACCACTCACGTCCATATTGATTAATTCCAAGTTTTACGTTGAAACGACCGTATGCCCAATTTTCTGTCGTACGTTCGTTTCGTAAATGAGGCCCATTGAATAGATAACAAAAGAATGGGTATCAAATCTCAATCCATTTTCTGGGCAAGACTCTACTGAGTTATACAGTTCTATAGTAATAGTTTATAGTAATTATTCTTGAAGCAAAATAGTTCAGGGTTACTGTTTCCAGTACAGTGAATTAAAAAAAGTGACTGTCACACAACTTTTTTCTGTCATTTTGAGATGTAAACTCACATTTGTGAAGTTAGAATTGTGAGAAATAGTCACAATTATCTTTTTTTTCTAGTTTGATGAAAATGGGCTTCTGCTGCTTTTTATTTGCATGCATAACATGATAGCCAACCCATTGTCATTTTTTTAAAACATACCTTTGCCCATATAACTATTAGGAATCAATGGTAGTCATTATGCGATAGGTGGAAGGAGATATGGGTGTCATTTGCATAGCTATGGTAAGCAATTTGGTTATTTCTCATTATTTTGCTATATAATATGTGACTATATGCAGGACTCTGCATATCTTGGATATACGCTTAAACTTATGGTTGACTATGCTCACAAAGTAATCCCTTCTTTCTAAGTATGACCTGAACTAGGGCTGGACAATAATTCAATATCAATATGTATCGCGATATAATTTTTTTCAATAACGGTGATATGATTTTTAAACACATTTCCGATATTTCGGTATACATTACCAGTTTCCCATACATTTATTTATTTGTGCCGTTTGACTTCGTTGAATAAACATGAGCACTGCATGTTTCAAAATCATAACACGGCGCGGGTGTTTTATATGAATGTATCTCTGAAGGGAACTGACCGTCTTCAGAAAAGTTTCGATGGCATTTTCATTTGATCTGATAAAGTAGCATTCATGAGCGGAGCTGCTTTGATTACAGCCATTACTGGGGAAACCGCTAGTTTTATCACTCTAAAAGCGCCTCCTGCTGGCAGAGAATCAGTTTTCATTTTAAATAAGCCTGTCTCCAGCAAGGTTATTTTCGTAAACGAAAACTAAAACTAAGACGAAAACGATTGGTCAAAAAACGGTTCGTAAACTGAAATAAAATAAAAAAAAAATCAAAATAAATTGATGTGTGTCGGTTTAGGGAAATACTGGAAAATACCCGTAAATGGTGCATCATGCACGTGAGGTTATCTGACGGAGAGACGCAAAGCAGTTTGTTAATTTTTCATCTAGATTAAATCAAGATTTATCTAATAATTCCTTTTGCACCAAACTTCAAACCTTTAAAAATAAGCAGGTTTACATTTTTAACCCATCATTTTGATCGGATTTAAGTTATATTTAAGATTAACTTTAATCCTGTTGCACCATAACTTTAAACTCCGATTTAAATCTCAATTATGGATTAACTTTAAA
>NW_015505614.1:271152-312349 GCF_001515645.1 Sinocyclocheilus grahami | reverse complement strand
CTACATTTACATATCTGATGACTCAATATGTGCAATGCATCTTTTTTTCCTCAAGGTGGCACTGTTTGATACACAATGACGTGACGTTTCACTCATAATTACAGTAGGCATAAAACAAATGAATATCATCAGCAAAAATTGAAGTGGTTTGAATGGCTTTACTGCAGAGCAATTACTATACTACGCAATGAAATATAAATGTCACTGTCATTTGATGCTGGATGTGGTGAATAAGCTGCTTCTAGGTGTTATATCTAAGCCAATGAGCCATTATTTGGAACCTCAATGAAACAGATTTAAAAATACGTGAGCGGAAACACAGAAAGAACTGCTTTGAAAGAACTAGAAGAAATAACTGCAAGCATACTTTGCAAGTGAGAGGAAACATGCAATATGGATGCAGACAAACTCATGAAGACAATCATTCAAAAATGCTGTGCTACCATCCTTTATAACTAAGAGTAACAAAGACAAAATCATTTAATAGAAAAAATGTTGTATGTTAAATGTTAAGTTTATAATATGCATAGTTGATCGCTAAATTTAGGGGCTGTGTGTGCTATTGGCCTACAGACTGATTTACACCACGTGAATTCATTAATTTATCCTGAAAGAAATGGAAGTGACATGAGTGCCTGCAAGAGGGAGAAAAATTGAGTAGCCTATTTTCCTTTTGCACCAAACTTCAAACCTTTAAAAATAAGCAGGTTTACATTTTTAACCCATCATTTTGATCGGATTTAAGTTATATTTAAGATTAACTTTAATCCTGTTGCACCATAACTTTAAACTCCGATTTAAATCTCAATTATCAATTATGTAACATCATTCTCTACCCTCTCCCTCCTTCATTTTTTAAAGTTAGACATCAACTTTATTAGTATTCCTCACTTTATTAATTATAAACAATATAACAAGAAAAAAATAGTAAAATATAAAATAATTATGTAAATGTGTAAGTATTTTTTCCTGCGCAACTACATTTACATAGCTGATGACTCAATATGTGCAATGCATCTTTTTTTCCTCAAGGTGGCACTGTTTGATACACAATAATGACGTGACGTTTCACTCATAATTACAGTAGGCATAAAACAAATGAATATATTTTTTATAGTTTTTTGCTATTGCAGCAGTTAAAGATCCATCCGTGCTGTATATATAGGTCCGGGTCGCTAGACCAGAATATGTATTAATGATTGGCAAAACATTCATGCATTTAAGGTTTAAATAGAAAAAAATGCACATGCAATTAAAATATGTAACTGATCGAACAAAAACTGTGGAGATCTGACAAAAACAGGTCTCAGAGAGGTGTTTATTACAAATAAAAATGAAAATTAAAGCACGTCGAGTTGGCAGAGTGCGAGGGTCGTGGCGGGATGCGGACCCATCACTCATGGTGCACCTCGGTGTCGGACAAACAAAAGAAGTGAGGAATATTTAACAGCAGCGGTCACAGTGATGAAGAGGCGAGCGTGACTCGAGTCCACACCCCTGAGAATTCATATATACAGATATGAAAACTGTACCTTTAAATTTGTACCACATAAACTGATGCATATTGGCCTGGTTATTCATAAGTGAATTAAGAAATATTAACGGTTTATTGATAGCTAACATTATTTCATCTCATTTTGTAGAATCATCTTTTTTTTGCATTTTAGCATTATATATTTCACATTATATTTACTGAAATAATTGTAAACAAATGATAAATTACATTTCTAAAGCAAATTAAACTTAAGTTTAAGTTTATAATAATAAACCGATTTATATTTTAGATAACTTCTTGATTCTGTAATCCTATTATGGCATTTCCAGGAATAAAGAAATAGTTTGAAACAATGTTTTTGTTTAGAACAAAAAGCAAGTAAATACTTTATCCAACAGTGTACTTAGTATCATATATTCTCAAATAAAGACTAGACATTGCTAGTTGTAGATAAAGTACACAGAAATACTAAATGAAAACATGTTGATTGTGATAACTCTTCACTCTAAACCGCACCTCAGTGCTGACTTTTTGTAGTTTTAACAGAGGCTGAAGGTATAGTTTTAAAAATCATCATTTACTCACCATCATGTAATTTCTGTAGAACATTGGATCCAAACAACCTTGGGCCCTTTTGACTTTAATTGTTGTATAGACAAGTCACAACTGAGACATTTTACAAAACTTCCTTTGTGTTTCACAGAGGAAAGAAAGTGAAAATTCTGTCAGCATCAGGGTGTTGACAGTGATGACAGAATAATTTTTTTTAAAGGCAAATGATCCCTTTAATGTCATAGTTTGTCCAAAATGTTAATAGTTTATAGTTTTGGTGACCAAAAAAGTATTTGTGTCTCCTGGCAGTACGACAGTTGCTCAATAATGGAGTCAGTCCAGACTTGTTCAACGAGGACGGGCTCACTGCACTTCATCAGGTACATGCTCATCAACAAATACAGGCTACAAAACATCAGCTCATTTTAATCCGTTTCATGTTGTAACCCTAAATACACAAAATCAGAACTCTCTGAAGTGTAGTCCTCAATAGACTTACCTCAATGTCACAGTACTCCCATAATGGCAGTGCTATAAATGAGCTAAAAAAACTAAGCTAAACAATTTCAAAAGGGTTTCACTTTGTTTTCTGTTATCTAAACTAAAATACAGCACACGATTATATTGGTAGACTACTCAGTCAGTTAGTTTGTTATTGGATGACCTTTCGATTAGTTGATCATCTTGTCACAATCCCTACTTTTGAATCATGTTCTCCACAGACAGTAATTCAGATAGCTCTTGTGGTTCTCTGCAGAGCTGCATAGATGATTTTTTGGATATAGCACGCTGTCTTCTGGATGCGGGTGCAAACGTGAATGCGTGTGACAGTGAGCTGTGGACCCCTTTACATGCGGCGGCCACCTGCGGACACACTGACCTCGTGCAGCTGCTGATAGAAGCGTGAGTCTCAATTTATAATTCATTCATTGTGCTGATCTTACTGCTTTGTCATACACTACTTTTATTCTTGTATAAATACATAAACTTATATATAAACTTTTATTGCTGTATAAATAGTGTGTAACTTGTGATACAGACTGTCTGAATTCATGTGTTCAGGGGTGCAGATTTGTTGGCGGTGAATGCAGATGGAAATATGCCATATGATCTGTGTGAGGATGAGGCTACGCTAGAGCTCATAGAGATGATCATGGCAGAGGAGGGTGAGAGTTGCTTATAATATACCTACTATTGAGTTAATCAAACCTCTTATGAGCAGTGCTGAGGAAAGTTGCTTTTAAAAGATATATTATTTCAATGCTCCTGACAAACAGTAACTTGTCTTTTTATGGACAGTAATTCATAAGGTACTTCTTATATTTGCTTTTAAAGTGCATGTTAGTACACTAGATTAATTCTCTAGAGAGGGCTTCTCTCTTTTTCATTTTAAAATACCTTTTCACAATTTTTGTTGTTGTCATTATTACGTTGGGCACACCTAGTTTCACTGTGTAACCAGTAGGGGTACACGTATTCGTACCGAAAATTTTAGGTACGGTCTTTCGGTTCGGTACGCATGTGCACTGAACAAAACATTCAATTTTTTTCAGAAAATTCAGACAATAAATGCCGTTTTGACGCTCTTTGTTGTGGCGAGACAGATTGCTGTGCGAGTGAGCATGATAAACCCTTAATCTTTACAACTAGTTTTAATGTGAAATAAGCATGAATGAACTTCTCATGTAATCGTTAATTAGTGTTTCAATTGTGGAAAGATGTCAAAAAACAGCTTGTAAACAAAATGTCATGTAGCATTTAATTTACCTCAGGCAAGTCATCAGTATCTACAGCTCGTTAAGTTTAGAGAAGAGCATTTTGAGAAATATTAGACTATATACTTCATTATATTTTACTTTAGGCTACCTGTTAGTGATGTCTTAATTATTTAATGTATGTTTAAATAAGTCTTTTATGAAACAAGTTATGACAGCCACTGTGTAAGTGATTTATAGCCTATTTCAACAACAAATAGAAATTGTATAATTTAGAAGTTAATTTAAAAACTGCATTATGTGCAATTTACATGTTTGCATAAAATATTTTAATCTGAGTGTTGATTATTATAGTTACAAATAAATATTAAGTGAATTTTGGGCTCTGTTGTTAATTGTAAGCTTATATAAAAGGGCTTCCTCCCTATAATTTAGTTAGTTTGACTAAACTAACTTTTATTTAATTTGACTAAAGTCAAATGAAAACTATTATACTACTATCTATTGAATTTAAAATGACTGAATCGGTGAGACTATGTTAAAGATGTTATGTTTATTTAAAAATATATGCTAGCATAATTTTATTCTGTCCATTTATATTATTATGTATGGTTATATTGACAAATTATAACACTTAACTGAGAAGAATAACAGTGAATTAAACCGTAATGCAACTGAAAGAATAACCAAAATGTACAGCATGTAATGAACATAAACCAACAGCATGCACAATACTAACACAAATCTCTAGTAATAAAACAAGTACATTAGTTTCAGAAGCATTATTTTTAACCAATTAACAAAACATTTAAAATTCTATATATTTACTAAAATATATATATATATCTGATCTTATTCTTTTTTTTTTGGCTCTAGACTATGATTCCATTTAGTTGGAGGATATTAAACTTTTCTTTTTTTTTTTTTTTCAATTTTAGTTCAGTGAATGATGCCCAGTTTTTCCTTGAAACAAAGTTGGCAAGTATATGATGCTTAGTGATTTAAAATCTTGTTTTAAAAGTCTTGTAGTGTATTTTAGTCTTAACAAGGATGCCAAGATATCAGAACTAATTATCAGTGAAAATGTTGGCGGAAAATCCAATATTCCAGTATCACAGAAATATTAATAATTACATTTCAGAGTTATCGGCCAGTAATATATCAGTCGCTGATATATTGTGCACCTCTGTATAAAAATGAGGATAGCCATGAACAAAGACTGTGATGTCTACAGATATGAAAACAGTATATTTTCTTGACGAAACTTTCCCCCCGGTTTCACATACAAGTCTTAAACCCAATCCCAGACTAAAATGTAAGTCTTAGCTGTTTCAACTGAAAAACTTGCACTGATTGATCTTTGTCAATGCCTTTATTATGTCTCAAGATGCACACCAGTAATGTTTTTTTCTAAGGCATGTTTATGAAAATTACTTAAATGTCCTAATTGAACTATGGCCTAATCCTGGCTTAGTCTAAGCCCTGTCTGTGAAATCAGGCCTTTAACTGCTAAATTAAAGTAATTGTGCATTAGCTTTACTCATGATGCATTAACATGATGAATTACCGAACTTGCAGTTCAGTAAGTGAGTCGTATGCTGATTAAGTAGCTCCTCACTGATTTAGTGAAAAATTTGTCAGATTGATTCAAAGCTGTAACTCCTGAGACTGTGGGAACAAATAAATAAAGAACCGATTCCCAAGAGTCTTATCTCGGCGTGCAGCCCATGAGGAACGCTGCTGCTGAAAAGAGATGCAGATAAAAACTCTGCTGTGAATATTAAATACAAGTAATGTAGCCGTGAGAACTATCATAAATGTATTTGTATAATTACACTTCTAGGACTTACATGCTGTAATATTACATTTCAGAAAATTTTAATTTCTGTATTGAGTAGACAGGTGGAAGAAAGACACATTTATGTCAAGGGCAAATTTTTTTTATACAAATCTATAAAGGAAATAAGTGGTTTGACACAAACACTTGCTATTATCAATATGTTTGTATTTAGGGATTACTCAGGAGAGAATTGATGAATGTCGCGGCGCCAAGGAGAGCGCAATGTTGTCTGACCTTCAGGAGCTGGTTGCAAGTGGAGCTGATCTGAATGTGAAGGACGAGCTGGGGGCCACTCTGGTAAGACATAGCAGTGCAGGTAGCCAGGACGATCATCTATAATGTTACCAAAACTGAAGATCTTGTGTTTTCTCTGTGTAGCTGCATGTAGCAGCTGCTAATGGATACATGTCAGTAGGGGAGCTGTTGCTGGAGCACAGAATATCTCCTAACGACAGGGACGCTGATGGGTGGACGCCACTCCATGCTGCTGCCTGCTGGGGACAGGTGATTACTGACACACAAGAGGGTTTAGTGCATGAAAACAAATTTATCACATTTACAGTTCTGTGAAAAAGAAAGGACACCCTATTGAATTCCATGGTTTTCCGTATCGGGACATAATAAAAAAAATCATCTGGTCCTTGGCAGGTCTTATAATTTGGAAAATAAAACCTCAGATGAAAACAACACACAAAATATCACCACATGTCATCATTAATTTAACAAAAAATAGGCCTGTATGCAAAAGCCCTTACTGTTAACATGGGAATTAAGTGGGTAAGTAACGGTCAAGCACTACTAATAAAATGCATTTAATTAACTGATCATCAGCAAGTGTGAACACCTCTATAAAAGCAGAAGTTTTAGCAGTTTGCTGGTCTGGAGCCTTCAGGTGTGTGTTAAAGGGGTCATATGATGCAATTAAAATTTTTCAAAGGTGACTGCTGATGATGAGAGTGCAAAGCCATGCTTCACAGCTTGTGACAGTTGTATTCAAAATGAAGTCTAATAATAAAGAACATCTGTAAAGTTGCAAAGACTAAAGTCTCGTATCCAAAGAGATATTCTGTATAAAAGTTAAGTCAACCACGCCTACCTAAAACGGCTCATTCTAACACGCCCCCACATGTCTATGTCATGATGTGGGAAGATTTGCATAACGCCGCCCAAATGTTCACGCAAAAAAAGAAGGCGTAACTTTTATTCTCGCTGTAGTATTGTTGTTGCGCCATGTCGTGAAGGTGCTGTGTGTTTCGTTGTGAAAGCAAAACTACTTTGCTTGGCCTTCCAAAAGAGGACGATATCCGCTTTGTCATGCCTAGAGCTGATCCGTGCTGGTCGCTGAGGAAATACTTCAACTTCGCACTATGGATTGCCGAATCGGCTTTCACCGTGGACGAAGCGGAGTCCAGCCCGTGGTCATTACATGCTCCTTCGTTGAATCCGTCGGCCGCACCGTTCTCAAGCCCGCCGGCCTCCGCTCACTCAAGCCCGCTATGTGTAAGACGCTGTGTGTTTCGTTGTGAAAGCGAAACTACTTTGTTTGGCCTTCCAAAAGAGGACACGACTAGAAATCAGAGGTTAAGTTGTATTTACAACACTGTTCCAGAACATTTCAACCCAAATATTCAGATGTGTGCAGCGCATTTTATGGAGGACTGTTTCCTGGGAGAGTAGACTACAATGCCGTCTGTTCTGACTCACAGACTGTAAGTAAGTTTTCATATTTAAAGGATTTGCCACTGATGATTCAAACACAGGTTTTGAGCAGTGTGGAGTAGCGCTTGTTGTTTGCCATTTCTCTGATCACAAATGCAGACATGTTTTTATGTTTACGCGGCGCGATGCAACGCAACGCGTAAAAAGACAGTATAAGTCAATAAAGTCATTATAATCCGTAATTGTGTCCCCACTGGATGCAACAAATGCCTCATTTATAATGGGTTTTAATGTTTTTGTCTCGTCGCTTCGGCCGGGACACGACATCACAATATGGTAAGGGGCGTAACATTTCCGTCACACGCTTCAGGTATTCGGCCAAATAACAACTCACTGGATAGCTGGCCAATCAGAGCACACCTCGCTTTTCAGACCGATGAGCTTTGTAAAAATCTACGCGTTTCAGAAAGGCGGGGCATAGAGGAGAAACAATAATGTACAGTATGTGGAAAATAATGTGTTTTTTTAACCTTAAACTGCATAAACACATTTCATTACACAAAATAATGTTCTTTTTAGCAACATCATATGACCCCTTTAACACAATGCCAAGGAGTTAAGACATCAGCAATGATCTTAGAGAAGCAATTGTTGCTGCCATCAATCTGGGAAGAGTGACACGGCCATTTCCAGACAATTTGAAGTCCATCATTCTACAGTGAGGAAGATTATTCAAAGTGGAAGACATTCAAAACAGACACCAATCCTAACAGGAGTGGACATCCAAGGAAATTCTCCCCAAGATCAGACTGTACAATACTCAAGACAACTCAAGAACTACACCAGGAACTACTCTACAGGCCGCAGTTAACATGTTAAATGATAAAGTTCATGACAGTACAATTAGAAACATACCAGACAAGTATGGCATGTTTGGAAGGCTTGCCAGAAGAAAGCCTCTTCTCCCTAAAAAGAACAGGGAAGCATGGTTTAGGTTAGCAAATTTGCATCTGAACAAACCTTAAGACTTTGAGAAAAATGTCCTTTGAACAGATGAAACCAAAGTTGAGATGTTTGGCCATAATGTACAGCATTCACCACATTTGGTGAAAACCTAAAGAGCATATCAGCACAAACAACTCATCCCAAAAGATGCACATGCTGGTGGACGGCTGATGATTTTGGTCTTGTTTTGTAGCCACAGAATCTGGACGCCTCACAGTCGAGTCGACCATGAACTCCTCTGTATACCAAAGTATTCTACAATGATCCCAAATACACCAGCAAATCTACAACAGAACGGCTGAAAATAAAAAATCAAGGTGTTGCAATAGTCCAGTCAAAGTCCATAACGCATCCTGACTAAAATGCTGTGGAAAGAGCTGTGCATAAACAAATGCCTCAATAAACTGGAGCAACATTGTAAAGAAGAGTGAGCCAAAATTCCTCGAGCGATTTGAGAGACTGATAAAGGCAAACAGAAAATGATTATTTTAAGTTATCGCTGCTAAAAGTGGATCTACAGGCAATTGAATCATAGGGTGTCCTTAGTTTGTCACCTATGGCTTTTCCACATTGGCTTTATTTTTGTTAAATAAATAATGACACTGTGTGATATGTCATGTGATGTTGTTCATCTGAGGTTTTATTTTCCAAATTTTAGGACCTGCCAAGGAGCAGGTATTTTTTTATATCCTGATACAGAAAACCATGTAATTAAATAGGGTGTCCTTTCTTTTTCACATGACTGTATTGTCTTGCATGTTACTGGTCTTATTTTTGTGCAGCACATTAGCAGCCACCTTCATTGATGGTGTTGCTGAGCTGCTCTTTGACTAAATTTGTTACATTGATGATGTACTGTATGTTGTACAGGTATACATGTCTCATACTGTAACACTAGGTAAAAGACCCTTGCATAGCTACTTTAGGGGGTGAAAAAACAAATGCTGTGTGAATTCCTTTAATTATACATACGGTTATAACACAGTAATAAATCTCAGAAATTAACACAGTATTTTTTTCCATCCAATTTATTTATTTATTTATTCCAATTTTGGAAATTGTACCAGAAATGTTTATGACGGCTAGGGGACATATATAGTTTTTGGTTTAATAAAACAAAATGGACAACTGTCTAGAATGAGAGAATGATAAACTCTTATATATAATTTTTTTTTTATAAATCTCCTGCCCCATTTAATAAGTAATAAATGGTACACTTAGTAATAGTAAACATTTAATAGACTTTAATCCATAAAGAAGTTAGTTGGCAAAAACATTATTAATGTTGATTCCTTAGTCATTTTGTCTTTCTTCACTTTTAGATCCAGATGGTGGAGCTGCTGGTAGCTAATGGTGCAAATTTAAATGCCAAGTCTGAGCTGGATGAGATGCCTCTTGGTATGACACATCCTAAAGGTTTGATCAGTAGTAACTTGACTGGAGGCATCACAATTCTTTTTATTTTGTAGATGTGTGCACTGATGAGGAGGTCCGGACCAAAATGATGGAGCTGAAACAAAAACACGATGCCATCATGAAGGGTCAGGACAAACACAAAAACACATTGCAGAAACGAGTGTCCAGCACGGGCAGCAGAGGGTGAGTGCTGATGAAGAGAGTGCAAAGCCACGCTTCACAGCTGGTGACAGTTGTATTAAAAATGAAGTCCAATATATTATCTCTCTTTAGGTTTATTAAAAAGCTGTTACTACAGCAAAGAAGTAATTGTTTTTAAAAATCCTTTGTTTGCACAAGGAGTCTTGACAACAGCCAATGGGTAGGTTTCTTGAAGCATTTTGGAGACGTTGCCACAGTTCTTCTGGATTTAGTTTGTCTCAGTTTGTTCTGTTTCTTCATGTCACTCCAGACAGACTGGATGATGATGAGATCAGATCTCTGTGTGGAGCACTGGCTGTTGTCAAAAATCTCACTGGATTATTACAATTAATGGCAAAATGAATGTTTGGAAATGTAAACTGATATTTCCTACTGACACACTACAACAAAAGATAGAAATGACTGACTTAAACCCACTTTTAGCTGGTGAAAATACTATTTTTCTAATAATTTTGGCCACCACTGTATGTTGATGCATGGCAGAAAAGCACACATGAAAAACATTCCAGAACATGATTTTCCATTGTAAAACATACTTTTAAATTCTCAGAATTCAAAATGTATGTATACAATGCAACAGCACAAACTATGAGGGACAAAATGACATTTCTTTTGAGATTTAAGATGTAAGTGGGGATGGCAAAGATTCTGAAAGGCTACTATACAAGCCACCATGGCTTGACTGTAAATAGTTACTTCAGAATGATGATACACACCAGAATACATGAGAAATGTAAAATTCAAAATCTATTGAAACAGCAATGAGTGAACAGTTCCTCTGTCAGAGTGATTGTTTCTTTTGCTTTGAGCATCTGGGGCTAATGCAATACATATATAATGTGTCCTGTTTAATTTTATTTTTAGGAGGTTTATTTCATGGGACGTCTCAACTTTGACCAATGTACATATTAACACGGCCAGCATCTATTATGAAACACTCACAAAACAACTTTTTCTTTGACAGCTTTGTGAATATATTGAAACATGTTTGGTCAAAAATACAGTGCTAGAGATCAGTGCTTTGCTCACTTGCAGTAATCATGGTAATTGTGATCTTAATATACAATTAAGTGTAATAATATGAAAAAAATGGTGTCTGACCTCTCTTCTTTGTGTGCTTTGCGTTTACAGTAAAGTAGTGAGGCGCACCAGTGTGAATGAGCGCAGCAGTCTGTACCGCAGAGAGCATCAGAAGGAAGCCAAAGTGTGGCAGGAGAGAGGAAGACAGACAGATGCCCTGGATGATGATGAAGACAGACAGACTGATGCTGAACTGAACCTGCACGCTGCACTGGTGAGAAATTGGCTTAAAAACATTTAATCTCCATTAAGTGTTTGAAACCTTCTGAAATATGACAGATTGGAAATACAAATGAAATATTTTCCCATTTTAAAAAAATCTTACATTAAAGCTGTGGTGTGCACTTTCTGCATTGCCAGTGACACCAGTCAGCAGAATAATACTAGTAATAATAATACATTTAATTTTATATACCATTTGTTTGCACAAGGAGTCTTGACAACAGCCAATGCTCCACACAGAGATCTGATCTCATCATCATCCAGTCTGTCTGGAGTGACATGAAGAAACAGAACAAACTGAGACAAACTAAATCCAGAAGAACTGTGGCAACGTCTCCAAAATGCTTCAAGAAACCTACCTGCAAAGCTACCTGAAAAACTATGCGCAAGTGCACCTAGGGCAAAAGCTGCTTTAAACGCTAAGGATGGTCACGCCAAATGTTGATTTAATTTAGTTAATAGAAGTTAATTGATAAAGAAATGAATGTTTATGACATTATTTTTGACAGCATTTTTACACAAGTGCCTAAAACTTTTAACCGTACTGTAGGTTTGCAGGTAGGTTTCTTGAAGCATCTTGGAGATGCTGCCACAGTTCTTCTGGATTTAGTCTGTCTCAGTTTGTCCTGTTTCTTCATGTCATTCCAGACAGATTGGATGATGATGATGAGATCAGATCTCTGTGTGGAGCACTGGCTGTTGTCAAAAATCTCACTGGATTATTACAATTAATGGCAAAATGAATGTTTGGAAATGTAAACTGATATTTCCTACTGACACACTACAACAAAAGATAGAAATGACTGACTTAAACCCACTTTTAGCTGGTGAAAATACTATTTTTCTAATAATTTTGGCCACCACTGTATGTTGATGCATGGCAGAAAAGCACACATGAAAAACATTCCAGAACATGATTTTCCATTGTAAAACATACTTTTAAATTCTCAGAATTCAAAATGTATGTATACAATGCAACAGCACAAACTATGAGGGACAAAATGACATTTCTTTTGAGATTTAAGATGTAAGTGGGGATGGCAAAGATTCTGAAAGGCTACTATACAAGCCACCATGGCTTGACTGTAAATAGTTACTTCAGAATGATGATACACACCAGAATACATGAGAAATGTAAAATTCAAAATCTATTGAAACAGCAATGAGTGAACAGTTCCTCTGTCAGAGTGATTGTTTCTTTTGCTTTGAGCATCTGGAGCTAATGCAATACATATATAATGTGTCCTGTTTAATTTTATTTTTAGGAGGTTTATTTCATGGGACGTCTCAACTTTGACCAATGTACATATTAACACGGCCAGCATCTATTATGAAACACTCACAAAACAACTTTTTCTTTGACAGCTTTGTGAATATATTGAAACATGTTTGGTCAAAAATACAGTGCTAGAGATCAGTGCTTTGCTCACTTGCAGTAATCATGGTAATTGTGATCTTAATATACAATTAAGTGTAATAATATGAAAAAAATGGTGTCTGACCTCTCTTCTTTGTGTGCTTTGCGTTTACAGTAAAGTAGTGAGGCGCACCAGTGTGAATGAGCGCAGCAGTCTGTACCGCAGAGAGCATCAGAAGGAAGCCAAAGTGTGGCAGGAGAGAGGAAGACAGACAGATGCCCTGGATGATGATGAAGACAGACAGACTGATGCTGAACTGAACCTGCACGCTGCACTGGTGAGAAATTGGCTTAAAAACATTTAATCTCCATTAAGTGTTTGAAACCTTCTGAAATATGACAGATTGGAAATACAAATGAAATATTTTCCCATTTTAAAAAAATCTTACATTAAAGCTGTGGTGTGCACTTTCTGCATTGCCAGTGACACCAGTCAGCAGAATAATACTAGTAATAATAATACATTTAATTTTATATACCAGCTTTATACAGGTTTCCCACGCTTCTTGAAAGTACTTGAATTTCAGACATATGGATTCAAGGCCTGGAAAGTACTTGAAAACAAACATAGGTCCTTGAAAGTGCTTGAATTAAATTCGAAATAAATTTTGTATATGCAGGGATTAAAGTTTTCCATCGCTATGACGGATTTCCGTTAATTGGAAAAAAAAATGAGGGGAAAAGAAACATGTAGCGCATTGTTGTTGTTCAGCCGGCACACCAAAAATCATCCCCGCTGCTGCAGCTTCTCAGTGACAACTGACGCCGCTTGCATTATTCACAGTCAGGTTTTTAGCAGAGAACACAGAGCAGGACTTGAATTTCGGCGCGGGATTGCGGCTATTAATAACAATTCTACACATTCCCGCAGGTTCCGCACTTATAACGCGATGACAGATGAAGGAATGTATCATTTGCACGTGCTTTTGAGTCTTGAGAACTCACTTGCGCGCTCTCATTTTCTGTGCACCCACAGATCGTGATAAGGAGAGTGACAGCTTTGAATAGTTAAGGAAGTTTGCAAATGTGATATTTATTTAATACAACAGTTCAGTAAACAAGTACTGCCTGATTTTGCTCTGTTTCTTTATAACGAAAATAGTTCCAAATATAGTAACCACTCAGCCGCTTCGCATATCTAAAAGCAAACACAGCTGAGTTTTGTTCATTCAATGAAAGTGCGTTTTTGAACGAATCTAGTGAGTCAGTGATTCATGATTACACATTCATAAAGACAGTCACTTGCTTCATTCCTGAATTAATCAGCCGTTCGAACGAATCAATTGAATGAATGATTCAATGATAAAATCAGACTTGCCGCCACCTGCTGGCGGATTTAGTAGAATTTTTAGCATATCATTTCAGTTATTTAAATCATTTAATATTTCTGTATTCAAAATTTTATATTTAAAACATTTATCTCCACATAAATGTATGAATTTAATTGCACTCATGCCACCTCTGAGCCTCATTAAACGTCTGAAAATGTACCTTCAAGCCACTTTTGTGTTCTTCTGTGCCACCTCTGTAGTACAAATACATTTTTTATTAATACAAATTTCATATGATTGGTAACCTATTTGTCTTATTCTACTTCCTATTATAGTGTTTTAAATATACATTTAAAAAAGCTTATAAACATAAATTTTTTAATTTGACAGATGAAAATGATGTCATTACAAAGGTAAAAAGAAAATACCCCTGTAAGTCACTTTGAGTCAAATGTCACCTCGTATTAGGAAGGCTAATTTTTGATCCAAATTTTTTATTATTGATCAGAAGGGGATCCTAAATGTTTTAAATTAGGAGGACAAGCTCTCCTAATTAGAAGAAGAAAAAATTGCCTTTAAACTGTGTGTGAGACAGGTATGGCTGTGGAATGGGGTTTGGCTGAGAAAAATTTTTGTCAAAATATTTTTTTTTGCTTTAACCCCCGTTTATGGCGCTATTTCAAAACTTGTCCTATATGTTCAGTCAAAGACAGAACGAAACGGCACTAATGATTGGGGGTGGAGATGGGGTAGCGCGAAAAAAAACTTGGCTTGTGTGTTGATGCGCAGCCAAGAGCCCTGAGCAGGACAGTTTTCTTAAGCCCGCTCCTGCCAAATTTCTGACCATTACTGCCCACTCCCACAACGTGTGTGTCCCGCTCCTGCAAACATTCTAATATTGTATATAATTTTCGCACATCAGGGAACCGCTATCGATATGCGGTGTATTGAAATCGCATTTGAATGAGTGCTCGCTGTTCACTTTCACTTTCGATTTTGCGATCACGCACACTCTGTGTAAAAGGAGCACATCTTACAGTGCGTGCATAATTATTAGGCACTTTGATATTCTGATCATATTTTTTTTCCAAGCACATTTTACTAATTCTAAACCACATCAATTTTAATAACTACTATTATTTTCGTATTTAATCATTTAGAAGTGATCTTATAATTGTCCATGAAGGCTGGAAATGAAAAACTCCTAATTAAGGTGTGCAGAATTATTAGGCTGGTTTTCTTTTACGGATGAAATGAGCCAAAAAAGAGATTTAACTCAGACTGAGAAGTAAAAAATTATTAAATCCCCATGAGAAATATTAAAAACTAATGCAATACAGAAATTTCAAAGTTAAGGGGCATGACCATTGGTCAGCAAAATGCTCATTGGGTCAGTGGGGTCAGAAAAAAACAGGTGGAGAAGAAAAGATGCATGTTAACTGCAAAAGAATTAAGAATTAATGTGATGAATTAAGTGTCAAACCATCAGGAACCTTTTAGTCTCCAGTGCCACTATTTTCCAGAACTGCAACCTTGAGTCTCCAGAATTGCAAGGTGTCAGGTTCTCAGAGACTTTGCTTGGGTAAAAAATCCTAAAAAATTACCCCTACTTAATAAGAATATAATTCTGAAGTGTTGTGAAATACATGAAGACTATTTTATAGTAAGTAAGTTTTATTTATAGAGCACATTTAAAATTCAGCGTTACACTGACCAAAGTGCTGAACAAAACCAATAATAAAATACAGTAAATTCTAAAATAAAGTAAAATAAAAAAAAACAATAATAAAAAAAATTATAATATCGGCAATAACAACAATTTCACATTCAATTAATAGCCCGGAAAGGCAAGAAAGTAAAAATGTGTCTTAAGTCTGGACTTGAAAATAGAAACAGAAGAATCACTCCTAATGTCAGGTGGCAACTGATTCCACAAACGTGGAGCAGCGACTGCAAAGGCTCTGTCTCCTTTTAATTTAAGTCGTGACCGAGGGACATGAGCTTTATTAGCGGATCTGAGAGACTTCGGCATTGAATGCAAATAAATAAGATCAGAAATATAAGATGGGGCTTGTCCATTAAGAGCTTTGAAAACAATAAGTAAAATCTTAAACTGAATTCTAAAAAAGACAGGAAGCCAATGAAGGGACGCTAAAACTGGAGAAATATGTTTGCGTTTTTTCGTGCCGGTTAACAATCTACCCGCCACGTTCTGAACCATCTGCAGCCGTGCCAATGAAGATTGTGGAAGACCAACATATAACGAATTACAATAATCCAGGCGTGATGTGATAAAAGCATGAATGACTTTTTCCAGATTGGAAAGGACAGTGTTGATTTAAGCTTCGAGATGATCCTCAGCTGATAATAACTATTTTTAACAACTGAGCTAATTTGTTTTTCAAGACAAAGCTCTGAGTCAAAGATAACACCTAGATTTTTTACATGAGACTTAACATATGGAGTGAGGTTTTCTAAGTTCCCAACAACAGAATTTCTAGTTTTAGAGGGACCAAAGAGAATCACCTCAGTTTTATCATTGTTGAGCTGCAGGAAGTTATTTGACATCCAGCATTTTATATCCTCAAGACAGTCGATGAGAGGCTGCAGAGAATCTCGAGATTTTAATGGAAGATACAGCTGAGAATCATGTGCATAAAAATGAAAAGAGATTTTATATTTCCTTATGATATCACCAAGTGGAAGCATATACAGATTAAAGAGTAATGGACCCAAAATGGACCCCTGAGGGACCCCATAGAGAAGAGAGGCAGATGATGAGATAAACTGGCCAACAGACACTGAAAATGACCTGGATTTCAGATACGACTTAAACCAGCTAAGTGCTGTACCCTTTATGCCCAACCAATATGTTCAAGGCGTGACAGAAGGATATTATGATCAACTGTATCAAAGGCAGCACTAAGATCCAATAAAACCAAAACTGCATTATCACCAGAGTCAACCGAGAGTAGCAAATCATTCATCACTTTTAACAAAGCTGTTTCAGTACTGTGGTGGGTAGTGAAACCTGATTGAAAAGGTTTAAGTATATGAGTTGATTTAAAAAAAGGAAAGTAATTGTGACAACTCTTTCCAGAACTTTTGAAAGAAATGGGAGTTTTGAAATAGGACGATAGTTATTCAAGCAATTAATATCGGCATTGGGTTTTTTAAGCAATGGCTGGACAACTGCATGCTTCAAAAACGCAGGGACAGTGCCAGAAAATAAGCAATAATTAATAATTACTTGAATACTAGGACCAATTGTATCAAAAGCAACTTTAAAAAAGTCAGAGGGAACAGCATCATAAGTTGAATTTGAAGATTTCGTCTGCATCACTAATTCCCTTAACTCGGAGAGAGACACCGGCTGAAAGCTGCACAAGGTAGCAGAAGAAACTGAACAGTCGACCAAAGAGCTAGAACAAAGAGGAACAAATGCCAGCAATATTTTCAATACAAAATCTCAAAAATCTCTCACAAATATCTGGTGATTGTTCAACTTCATATGAGATGCGAGGATTAATTATTGAATTTATAGTGCTAAATAAGATTTTAGGGGTATGAGAATGTTTATTGATAATATCAGAAAAGGATTTAGCTCTAGCTATTTTTGCTGCCTTCTGAAAGTTCTCCAGGAATTCTTTAAAAATGTCAACAGAGACAGTAAGATGATCTTTTTTTCCATCGCCGCTATGCTTTTCGACAAATCTGTCTAAACGAACGAATGGAGTCATCCAGCCATGGTTGTGATTTAAATTTTGGACATTTATATTTCATGGGAGCTATAAAATCCAGGATATCTGAACAGGAAGAATTAAAGAGAGAAATTAGATCATCTGGACTTGAGGAATGTTCAGCAGCAACTGAAATTGCTGTGGACACTTCATTACTATGATACATATCTGAAAACTGATTAGCAATGAGAGAGTTGATGCAACGAGAATAAAAACCTGTAGTTTTTATAGTATCCAAAAAGCTAGATAGGGTGACATTAAATACAATGGGCTTATGATCTGAAAAGCAAGCATCTTCAATGTTTATGTTATCAATGGAAAACCCATAAGACATGATAAGGTCCAGGGTGTGGCCAAGTACATGTGTACCCCTATCAACATGCTGAATAAAACCAAAAGAATCTAAAACATGGATAAACTCAGCAACCATGGGCTTTCCAGGACAGCAAACGTGAATATTAAAATCACCTAAAATTAACAGACGATCATATGATGTGATAATATGAGAAACAAATTCAGAAAGCTCTTTTATAAAATGTTTATCTGGCTTTGGGGGCCTGTAGACCAAAACACAGAATAGCGGAGTGGTAGCAGAATCTATCAGAACACATTGAGATTAAAAAGTGGTAAAGTTCCCAACAGAGACAGTCCGAGATTTTAGATATAGGCTTTATGGACAGATAAGTTGAGAGTGACTCTTGAAGGACCAGCACCACATCCTCTTGTACCACTGTTAGAAGAATTTATCTTCCAGAATCTGGCAGTAAATTTTAGGGGCTCGTTTTTGTCAGTCTCTGGAAGACAGACTTTTCAGGATAGGAGATGGACTAAAAATGAACTCCCAAAACTTACTGCAACATGGAGCTAAGGAGAAAAATTTAGAACTTAAAAAATAGGACTTTCTGTTTGCTTTTAAACTGTAAACGCTTTTCACAATTTTTTTTTTACATTTCTTTTCTTTATTTTTTTTTGCAGATTTGCACGTTCATGAAATATTTTCAAAAAATACTGACGTTTTGAGCAGCTGCATTCCTCTAGGTCAGGGGTAGGCAAGTTCGGTCCTAGAGAGCCGCAGTCCTGCAGAGTTTAGCTCCAACCCTAATCAAACACACCTGAACAAGCTAAGCAATGTCTTCAGGATTACTAAGGCTATAGGCAGGTGAGTTTTTTTTCAGGGTTGGAGCTGAACTCTGCAGGACTGCGGCTCTCTAGGACCGAACTTGCCTACCCCTGCTCTAGGTCAAAGATGAAAAAAATGGACTTACAATAAAAAGTAATTTACAAAATTATTTTGACTTGAGTTTATTTATTAATGAGTAACAACTCTTTTGAGTGAATGTGCAAATTTTTAACGTTAACAGGTTTTACCATGTTATTACAACATTTAACCACTTTTTATTAATTTAAAAATTGAGAAATTCTTTCAAATTTAAATCTTGTACAAGAACTACAGCAAAAACCAGGTTGATGCATATTTTATCAATATCTTAAAAACTGAATTTGAAAATTACCAATACAGACAATGGATTTCATTAAATTCCTTTGAACACAACTGCTCAAAACGGTCTAAATTTATGAAACCTACACATTCAAAACACTGTTACTCTGAAAGTTTTAATGTAAATGCTAAGTGTAAGTGAACTGTTAAGTAATGTAAGGTCTTTCGTGACACTACATATGCTGAGGTGTGAATTTGATAGGTGCTTGATGTAAAATAAATGGTGCTTTAAAAAGTCCTTGAATCTGGTGTTCATGAAAGAGTGGGAACCCTGTACTAGAGAATTGTGAAGTGTGACATAAAATACCTCTGTAAATAAATACTATTTAAATTCACGTCTCGCACACTTTAATGTCCTTTGTATGGAACATATACACTCGCTTCGAACTGGAATCATGGCGGTCTAAATTTATGAAACCTACACATTCAAAACACTGTTACTCTGAAAGTTTTAATGTAAATGCTAAGTGTAAGTGAACTGTTAAGTAATGTAAGGTCTTTCGTGACACTACATATGCTGAGGTGTGAATTTGATAGGTGCTTGATGTAAAATAAATGGTGCTTTAAAAAGTCCTTGAATCTGGTGTTCATGAAAGAGTGGGAACCCTGTTTATAGCAAACTTCTCAAGGTGCTTACACACAAAACAGAAGAACATTAAAACAAATGTAAACATGCATAGAAAAAGATTAAAAGTAAGTAAAGTCTATCCTAAAAAAATAGGTCTTAAGCCCCGTTCACACCAAGAACGATAACTATAAAGATAACGATATTAGCGTTCACACCAGCAAACGATATCGTCTGTTTATTCTAAGTGCACATGCATCTGCTGCTTTAAATTCTTGAGCTCGCTATAGCAGGATGGATTCTGATTGGCTGTCAATGTTTGTATCGTTCATCAGCTGGAAAAAATCGTTCTGAAAGCGATTTCAACAAAATCGTTTCTCTGTGCCTTTATCGTTATAGTTGTGGTGTGGAGACTGCTATTCTTTAATATTGAGAACGATTTTTAGAACGATATCTTTATCGTTATCTTTATAGTTATTGTGCTTGGTGTGAACAGGGCTTAAAAGTCTGTGTGAACCGGAAGTTGCTGCCGACTTTATTTCAGTGTGACCGTTCCAACTTAAACAAAATTTTGAATAGAGAGTGGGGTTTTATTTTAGTGCTCCTCCTCTCTGTCTCTCACTCATAGCAGCCTAACGGTTGGAGATTACCAAGACAAACAAATTTTTTTTCAGTTAATTAACTCGCACTTATTAATTGTTTACCTCAAGATTAGCAATGTGCGCTAAGTAAAAAAAGTCTGTTTTGATTTCATGAGGACTTTTAAGAAAAAATTTAAATAAATGAAGATACTCGGCTTCTCTAATATGAGTAGGGATATTGTAGTTAAAAAATATTGGCGGATAGGGTTTATTGTGTTTGTTCGGCTCTTTTTCTTTGTTTTCCTGCCCTAAATATGTGGACCTCTGAACTTGGTTCTATTCAACCAAGATTGTCCCATATGCCACCCAAAACTTGCATACGTAGACACGTCTACCCAACATTAGGTTTCTGCAAGATTCCCCATTCTGTCAAACATATTTTATTGTGCTTGGTGTGAACAGGGCTTAAAAGTCTGTGTGAACCGGAAGTTGCTGCCGACTTTATTTCAGTGTGACCGTTCCAACTTAAACAAAATTTTGAATAGAGAGTGGGGTTTTATTTTAGTGCTCCTCCTCTCTGTCTCTCACTCATAGCAGCCTAACGGTTGGAGATTACCAAGACAAACAAAAAAATTTTTTCAGTTAATTAACTCGCACTTATTAATTGTTTACCTCAAGATTAGCAATGTGCGCTAAGTAAAAAAAGTCTGTTTTGATTTCATGAGGACTTTTAAGAAAAAATTTAAATAAATGAAGATACTCGGCTTCTCTAATATGAGTAGGGATATTGTAGTTAAAAAATATTGGCGGATAGGGTTTATTGTGTTTGTTCGGCTCTTTTTCTTTGTTTTCCTGCCCTAAATATGTGGACCTCTGAACTTGGTTCTATTCAACCAAGATTGTCCCATATGCCACCCAAAACTTGCATACGTAGACACGTCTACCCAACATTAGGTTTCTGCAAGATTCCCCATTCTGTCAAACATATTTTATTGGACTGTCCTGCTTTTAATGTATATAGAAAACTATTTTATGAAGTGAACTGAAAGAGTTATTTATTATAATTTTGCCAGAAAATGTTTTAGAAATTTTATCATGTTAATGTAAAAAATCGTGTGTAATATAACTTGTGCTTTTTTGTTTGCTGGTTTTTATTGTATTTGTTATACTTGTGTTTTTTTAATTGTTTTTGCCATGAAAATAGCCTAACATGCTGACATGGGATTAAATAAAAAATATTAAATAAAAATATACTACTACTACTACTACCCAACATTAGGTGGCTCTAAAAGAAATTTATTTTTGCTAACAACTCCAAAACCTTCTCCTGTTTACAATATTTTTGATATCTCATAGATAGATATCCCATTGTTATATGGATTTAAGTTTCCATTTGTATGTTTAAATTTTTATAAACTTGAATTTATCCTCGGCTTGGCATACTTAGGAATGTATCATTGATTTATTATGTAGATTGATTTATTATATCATTGCTGTGTATTACGTAGACATACATCCAACAAAAGCTTATCAGAAGAGTTTTGATCCATTTAATAATTTAACCAATGTGGGCCCAAATATTTGTGCATGTGGCCCATAATGACAAATTAGCTTATGTCTTATGAACACAATGTTCAAACTTCACTAAGCTTGGTGCAAATGGACAAAAGTAAATTCTGAGGAAATGTGCCAAATTTCATAAATTTCCATTGCTAGGGGGGAGTGGTAAAACTAAAGAATAACCCTATGTGTACAGTGTGTTGGCAGAAATACAACTGTACAGTATACACATGATCAAAAGCATCTTTTGTTTTTTAATGTACACAAGTTTCAGTTTTTGATATTTTCCATTTTCCAACTGCTGAAAATTGCTGCTTGTGGCTATATTGAGTTTAATGGTTTTGCAAAGAGTAGAATGAGCGTGTAAAGCACACACTTAATTTTGTGTTGTTGAGAGCCTCAATCATGTTTTTGTGTCTTATATGTACAGATGTGACTTGGTCATCCTTGCTGAATTTTGTTGTATTTTCTTGTCCCTTCTTTGGTTTAGGTGTCTGGCTCTAATGCAACCCCTGTTCCTCCATTAGAGGTCGGCGAGGTGGAAAATGGAGCTCAAGTTTTGGGGAACGGCAGCATGGCTTCGTTTTCTTCCTCACTTCCAGGAGAACTCCAGGGCGGGGGCCGCATGGATCGCAGCGCCTCTTATCAGCTCACTCCAGCTTCGGCTGCTGCTGGCGGGGACAACATGAGCAGAGAGAGATCTCACCACACGCTTGCAGATCTCAAACGCCAGAGAGCAGCAGCTAAACTGCAGAAACATCCAGCACCTCCGATACCCCTGTCTGCAGACCCTCCGGATGAGGTCGTTCCTGAAGGACCCCAGGGACCGCTGGAGCCCCCTGAATCAGTACAACAGGATGTGTCCCCCAGTGCAGTGTACTTTACCCAAGCTAGTGGAGATCCACCTCTGCTGAAGCTGAGAGCACCAGAAGAAGACACAACTAATACGAAAGAGCCATGCTGTGGACTCATGTAGAAGCAGTGGACGAACATGTTTAGTTTCATGTGATTGTGCAGTTCCTGTGTACTACGTGGACAAACTAGAATTATAAGGCAGGTATGTGGAAATGGGTTTTGTGTCCAAGTCACGCTTTCGCTCACAATGGCACATAGACAGATTGAAGTCACGTTTTCAACACTAACATGAATAATTGCACCAAACATTTGATGATGGACTATGTTGCTTTCTGAATGGATAACACAAGAAATCAGAAAAAAGAAGACCAAAGCACCCACATTTAGATAATTTCCTTGATTTAATTGCATTATTGCAGTATTTCAATCTTTTAAGATCATATCATTTTATTTTAATTAGTTGTTATGGTCATTAAAGTTCAATACATAGAGAAAAAAACTGACACTGAGCACTTTACTTGACCAAACTTTCAGCAATCTTCATAACTTTGATGAATATACATGTAGACGTATACTGATCACAAAAAAGCACATTTGAATTGCGCTGATCAAAATAAAGTTGCATTTCATTCACAGTTCTGCTGTAATCTTACAACTAGCATGCTTACTCTTGTTCTTTATTCACACCTGGTGGCACCATTTCATAATGCTTACTGCTTTCAACAAACTCGTATCCCAGCATCTGTCTATTTGTTTATTGCCTTTGAGATTGAACTTAAGCTAATTGTAATGTAAATAAATTATTAAAAATATATATTTATTTTATAAAAAGATGCACAGAGGTGTGTGTACCTTTTAGATTGTTTTTCTTCTAACCTTCTCAATTACATTTTTTCCCCCCACATTTTTATTTTGTTCGTCACACTTTGTTGTAATGCATCAATAGAAACAATAAAACCAAAATGAAAAATACAGTAAATACTTCTTGGTCTGAATACCCTCTGTCAGTTTGGTGTAGAAAATCTCAATTTCAAACACCTAATTTTTTTGCTTTGTTTAAAATCGTAAAATAAGAATTCAACTTTTCGTTTTTTTTCATGTATAAAAATGAGGTTACAGCTTTAATATTTTACTCGCATTGTGGACAGTGAATTAGTAGCTGGATTCTGACTTCTTTAATAATTTAATAATAAGAGGGTTAGTTTCTAACATATATTTCAAAACATCATTTGTAACATTCAATTAGACTAATTATTGTAATCTTAATACTGCTGGATTATCTCTAACACTGTTTTACATCTGAATCTTTGCTGAAATGCTCCTCAGATCACATCATTTTTATTTCTTCTTTTTTTAGTATCAAAGACTTACCAAGGAACATAATACTCTTAGACACAATTCAAATTATAAACTGTACATACAGCATTTCATGTATTCCTTTAGTAAGTTAATTTTCATTATGACGTAAAAGAAATGGTCATTTAGTGCCGCCCACACATGCAAATCAAATATTTAAGCTGTAAACTCATTTTTCTTTTCTTTTTTTTTAACCAATGGACCAAAAAAAAAAAGAATCAAGCTGAATTTTCTTTAGTGAATTCTCATTTTTCCAATAAAATGGATAAAAAGTATGCAGACCCAAAAACTTTTGTTTGATTTTAGTGTGTTTTCAATTGGAACAAAGTGTGATGAAAAAAATTAAAAACGTATAGCCTATGAAAATGTGATGAATGGTTTATGCGTTTTTCCATTTTGAAGACAAAAACTAATTATCTGAAGGTACGCATAGCAACTGACTAAATTGCTACCAGGATCAAATTAAAACCATTACTCAATTATTCCATCTATTCATTATTTGTTTTTTAACCATGACAAGAAAAAAAGTTTTTTAGTATTTTTCTTATGAATATTCATTGAGATTTAAATAGAATGAGTGATGGAAACACTGTTTTCGTAATGATTGGCAGAAACAGACAGATGACTTTCAAAAATATCTTAAGCTTTAGCACTTTGAGACTTAAGTTTAATAATGTAGTGCTGCTTTAATTACGAGAAGATTAGCTTTGACTATTTAACCATCTAATATATTTTTTTTAATAATGGACATTTTGTCCCACGAATGCACATGCAAAGTCTTATAGGTGTAAAATGTTTTTTTTTTTGCACCTTGTTTACCTGTTCTGATCTCATCAAGCGCTCTAGTTCTTTGTTTTGATGCTTCAGTCTTAAAATGACAAGAAAATGTGTCCGTGTCCTAAACGCAATACCAAAGAGTTTTATTCTATGAGGTTTGGCTTGGTGATTTTTATATATTTTTTTTACTTAATAATAATAATCGCAACAATTCAGCAACATCCACTCTTTGTCTTACATAACTTTATTACACTGGAGTCTCTCTCTGTTTCAAACTATGGTCTGTAAAATGCTTGTATTGATTTCATTGATCTTTTTTATTATTTATTTAATGAACTTTGTGAACCGTTTGTGTGATGATGTTCTAGATACGTTAGGATGTATAGACTCGATGAAAAGCAGATGCTAAATGACATTATTGAGATTTATGAATCTCAAAACATTTCGCATTTATCAAATATCCTGATCATTTGGGAATTACATATAAGCGACTTTATATTCTAGAAAGCTGTGTAAAATTGATATTCCAGAATGTGACAACTAACATGGTACTACAGAAGCTCAGCTGAGTAATTTCTAGGTGCAATAGTCCATTTGGATGCTGAAGTCTATATTTAGTATAAATTGATAAACACTTTTTCAGGGTTATTTATTTAATTTTTTTTTGTTTTTTGTATATTTGGACTTGAAATATCTCTGGACTGTGTAATCTGGACTCTACCATGAAACACGTGCAAATATTTCATCTTGATATGCAGTGTTTACTTTAGAACAGCACTTTTCACAATATAAAATGCCTTAAATGTAAAATTCTGGGTTTTTTTGGACATCCATTTTGTACATTTCTGTGTCATCTACATCCTCTGATCAATTTAACACTGATGTCTGTAAATATATTGAGAGACTAAAACCAGGTTTGAATAAAATGCACTTGCATACTGAAATTGATATAAATAATTGAGTTCTTGAGAAATGATTCCTCTCTGGTCTGAGCAGGATGTAGGTTTCCTATTTGGTGTGTTGGCATTTAATGCCCCCAACAACTTCTGTAGTCCCATTTAGCCACTTGTTAGCAAACGTCACTTATCCAGGACCGGGTCAGCGTTGAAAAATGGATAGATGGGATGGATTGCCTTGTTCATGTTTTCTCACACACTGGATGCTTGGCTAATTGAATTCTCCTCCCTTTATTCAGGAGATCCTCCCACTAACTGTCACAAGTCTTCAGTGATTGGCTCATCAGGAATGGGCTGAGTGGGACTAAAGAAAGGTGGCTTTTCCCCCACATACTTAAAATAGTTTATTAAAAACAATGCAAGAAATGTTCAAGTCTTTCTTTATTTAAGCTTAATAACTTGCAAGTGTCCTCTCAACATTCCCAGTATTTTTTTCTTTAAGATGAAAAAGAATGAAATTGCATCTCGTCTCTGAGAAAAAGAACAGAAATTAGTTATTTTCAACATTTCACTCACACGCATGCGGAGTAGAATCTATTTTTATATGGCAGTTGAGAGGACAATTCAGTCTTCAGAGACAATTCAGACAATTCTCCTTCATTCAGTTAGTTTAAGCTTCAGATGAGCTTTTACAATATTTACACTCTCACACCCCGGAAGACATTTCTCCAGGAATCCTCATGTTTTTATGGCAGTTATTATACACAAATATACAATAAAACATTGCTACTCTTGAATACTCTTGAAGTTTTATAAGTACATATTGATACACAGTAGATACTAGTATTCGTGAAATCTGACAAATCATGACAAAAATTGTGTCTAGTACATTTGTTTTTTGTTACAAGTACATTTGTTTTTTGTTACAAATACATTTAGACCTTTGCATACAGACGATAATAATATACATAAAGAAACATTGTTCTGCTCTGTTGCTGTTGGCATGTATTACAGCTGATACATTCTGAGAAATACTTTTCTGAAACCTATTAGTGACCGAAAAAACTTTCAAAACAAGCTTTGATTTAATGGCAGCCTGTTCATCAAGCAAGTCGTGGAAAGAAGAAAACTGGTGTTACATTTTTCTGGGATATCCCCCCATATCTGGGATATATTGAAATGTTCATAACAAACCACCAGAAATGACATAGAGTTGCATCATTGAGGAAAATTCTTATTTGCAGTGAGCTTTAGCTGAACCTGATTATTCAGATATCATTCAATCTATCAGTCAAACAGACTGAAAATTACTACATATTTCTGTAATAACTCTTTAGACAGAGAAATGTATGGTTTAAAATCACACCGAAGGAGAAAATTGCTAAAACACTGGAACTCAGTGAATGAAATACACAGTGATTGGAATGAAATGTTGGAATGTGACAAGGCAATATATTTCAAATACGGGAGCAGCTAGATTGTCCTTAATAATTCCTCTCAGCATCTATCAAGTTGGTAGTTTGTTAACAGAAGAGTTGCAGTGGCTCAAAAACATGCAAAGCAAATTATCAATTGCCTGAAACGGGGCTGAAGATGTTGTAGGTTGGAATGTCCCCGTTCACATTGCAAATAAGAACAAATCACCCAGTGAGAATGTGTCATTCTTTGGAGTCTTGCACATACTCTGTATTTAGTGTAGATGTGTGATCATGTTTTTAAAGAATCCATTATATTTACATTATCAGAGAATACTTGACCGTATTGTATGTATTTTAGGATAGTGTTATACAGTATATATATTCACTATGCATATATATTTTACTATGTATAATTTTGCTAATAGAGCCAATTTTTTGGCTGTACTGTAATTCATAAGATTACGCACATTTACCACTAAAGTAACTTTTGGAACAGGCTGATCATTGGTGAATGTAAGGTAGCTTTGAAGGCACAAGAAAATATGCAAAAACATAATTTTGAACTGAGCTAACAAATATTGCTAATTTATCTTTACTTGATTTGACTAAAATTGAAGTTTGCAAGGATACTTTTTTTAATTATTATTATTGTGATGAGACAATATTTGCAAACATGTGGCCAGGTGTAGTGTTTGTATGGAAAAGCACACACATTCCTGCTGATCATATAGATATTTTAAATCTCAGAAGATTTTTCCCAAACTCATCAGATCACTGTTAAATTAAGTACCCACTGAGTACTACTCACTTTATTTCAGTTACTGGCTCATTCCTTTTCTACAGTATTTATTTTTTAATTTTAAAAGTTGAAAAGGTTAAAAATGCTTAAGTTGTAATTAAATGAAGTAATTCTATAAAAAGGTACATTAGACTTCTACAAATATGCTCTGGCTAGTCTCATTCTCTTAAACCTTATTTAGAATAGTGTGAGTATTTATATAATGGCATGAACAGGTCTCCATTATGCCTTAGAAAAAAAGTGCTAACGTTAGCCAAGAGAGACATCAGGTTAGCTTACATGAGGGTGTCAAAAATTTTGCTTATATATATATATATATATATATATACTGCATATATTGAATTAGATTTCTAATTGAATCAATCAGAATATCACAGAATACTTTTAAGACCTGGGTTTTGTTAGTTAAAGGGATATTATAAAAGTCTAATAATAACATGTCCATATGTACAATTTGAGTTTGAATTTTTGCGTCTGACATTATGGTGACATGAAAACGTACATCAGAGTTGAGATGGCCCAGTCTGACTCTGTATTTTCAGTGTAAATGAAACGCATTCATTACATTCAGTGGGCTGTGCATGAGAATCAATAAGCAGCATGGAGCTGATATGTTGTTTCTTATGATTATGATTTATGAGCAGGGTCATTCTTGATATTCGGTGCCTTTTGTGTCCCCAATAAAGACCTTACTGCCATAAAATGTTGTATAATATACATTTTTTATAATTTACTGCCAGATATGTTTTTAAATGGACAAAATGGATCTGGATTTTTTAAAGATATACACAATGCCCATACATTAAAATCATATGTCTTTAAAACTGTTGTTCACTTGTTCCTATAACAGGGCATGAATGCTTCAATTTATTAGTAACACTTTATTTTGATAGTCCAATTTAGCTGGGTACGTAATCAGATTCCAAAAAAATATGTATTTGTAATTAGATTAAATTACATTTTAAAATACTCATAATCAGACTACAATTACTTTTTTATTGATTACATGACTACATATTATTTTTAAATGATTTATTTTAATTTTGCATTTTTATGATGTAATAAATGATTAGCTTTTCCTTAAATTCACAAACTCCCTGCTGTTCCTTCACAAACCCCAGTTTGGGAAACTTTGACGTAATGTAATATTTAATGCACTTGATTTTGTTAATAACAACGGATGGAATATTTTCTTTTTCTTGTATTTTTACATCAATATGGTATAAAATTATCCTACACTCTAAAAAATGCTGGGTTAAATATAACATTTTTTAGTGTGTATTTAAATCAGTATGATAAACGAGTTACCTAAAATGTGTAATGTAATGGATTATGTAACTACAATTTTTGTAACAGACTACAATTCTCAAGTATTCTACCCAGCTCTGACTATAAGTGACTTAAGTACATGTCCATTTATTCTACTAACCTTAACCCTAACCTGATAGTCTACTAAATACACTCATGAGAGTTAGTTGACCTATTTGCAAAGTCATTTATAGTTAGAAGAATGTCTAGTGTGGTCCATCAAAATAAAGTGTAACCAAATCATTTGCCTGAACTTGACCAAAATCATTTTTCAAATGTTTTACATCTCTTTATGATTACACAAAAAGTTATTTTAAAGAACGGTTTGATTTTCTCATTTTATGATGTCCAATAGCACAGAATACCAGAAATTACCCAATAAATACACATTTTCCCCCTCAAAATGCTTGCTTATTTCTGAATGTAAATCTAATTCGGAAATGTTTTTATTAAAATAATAAAGTAAAACCACTTCAAACGATAAAACCTTGAACCATACGTGTCAGTATTAAGTCCACTTTGACATCAGGCAGTAGATCATAAAGAAAAAAATACTGTATGGATTATTGTAACATAAAAATGATTGGAAATTTGATTTTGACTATTGTGCTTTTGTATGGTTTGTTTTACCCATTACGACTGTATGTATTAGTGTCAGTACAACTTTTGTTTTAATTCTTAACCCCAAAAATGTATTTGTGCTTATATCTGGCCGTGTTATTTATTTCTACAGTCAAAGGGCAAAATAGTGCTGTCATATACATTATATACATACTACATATTTATCCTCAGCTCAGTGCATTCAAACGGTGTTCCACTTATGCTTAAGATTTACAAATGAAATATAATACATATTTTACTAAACTTACCTTGCCTTGCCTCACTCAGCAATGTGCTTATGAAAAGTATAACTACATTAAACACATACGAGCAATGCCTTATTTTTTTGTTATGGAAAAGTACATTCATATGGTTATGCATGTTTTTTACCTATTATAGATGGCAGTAAAAGCAGCAAGATTATAGATATCAGACTAGCATGAGGGTAAACATGGAATGCTAGCAGACATTCTACTGCAAGAGAATACGTTGTTTTGGGATTTCCACTGGGACATCCGTAAATATTTCCTCTAAACTGTTTGGGGAAGACAAGACTGTCTGTATATCCATCTGCATGGAACGGAGAGGCTTCTCAGTGCTAAAATTATTATACTTTAGCATCAAAAAAGTGTTTAAAATGGTCATGCATAGTGACTGTTTCGATTAATGTGGTAGCTCTATGATTAGAACCACAATCAGTGAATTCAAATTTGAAATAAAAAGGAACTGAAAATTCTGATTTGATGTATCTACCTGAAGTGAAGTGTGTCAAGCGACATGTTTGAATATGCAGACTTTTTTTTGGTCCTTTTTCGGAATTCAACAATGTGAACTTCTGAACATGCTCCATGAAACAAAGCAAGTCATACGGGTTCGAAACGGCACTAGGGTGAGTAAATGATGACTTTTTTCAGTTTCTGTGCTGGGTTTAAAGAGCCAAACCCCATTACAAATAGCCAACATCAGTAAAATCGAAATCAGTTTAAAAAATGTTACCATGGGATGTACTGGAGTGTTTCTAGGCAACAGGTGACAGGCAGTAACAGGAAGTCGGAAAGACAGGACAGCGTGACACTGGAGTTTGGTGAGAGAGTGGAAGACATCTGTAGTTTCTTCTGTTTCCCTCAAAGTTTAAAGAACACAGTGCAGAAGCACAGCAGAGCAGATGACATGTTTATCCCCCTCCAGATCTGAAGAATAGACATAGAAATGAAGGAAAATAAAGGAGGAGAATCAATAGGTTAAATGATACAACTCACTGTGCATTGTTTGTATTCTTTATTTGCCTGTAAAATGAGGGCCATATGAGTAACTTCTAATCAAGAAGTAATTTAATCAATTGTGTGATTGAAATGGCAAGGGTCATTGATTTTACTAATCAATTTCTATTTTGCCGTTAGAAAAAAATTATTAATAGACTTGTGTTGTAATTTAAAGAATTTTTGTAAAACGAGCCAAAAATTTAACCGTTGCTCATCATTGAGGGATTAAGAGTTTGCTTACATTCTTCTTCTTTTCTTTTTTCTTTTTTAAATAGCCTTTATTAATTTTTTATCCTTTATTAATTTTTATATTTTCAACTTTTTTTTAACCTTTATTTAGTGTAATGACAGGAAGGATGGAGGGTTGGGAAAGGTCCACAAGCCGGGATTCGAACTCGGGACACCCGTATCGCAACAGTGCTGACCAGCTTTTAAACTTTTGATATTATAATTTCACCAGTTTTATTTTAGTAGTTTTGTAAAAGGATTTTATAATACTTCTAACAGGATAGAAAGTGAAGCTGAGGACACTGGAAAAAACTTTCAAATTATTACAAATTAAAACAAGGTTTTTATTAAAGAAAGAAAAAATGAAATAAAATGTGTAATATTTCTTAATAAATTTGTAAGTTATGTTATTTCAGCACCTTTGCTTTCTTTCTTTCTTTTTAATTGTTAGTTGTGATCTAATATGATCTGGGGAAAAAGTACACTGCATAAAAGGAATGACTTGCCACATTAATGAAATTTTTACATTTTTTCATATAATTACATGTATTGTGTAAATGTATTATTCTAAGAGAATTTTAGCAACCAAAAATCAAGCATGAAGAGCAGTTGTTAAATTGAAAGACTGAGGGCTTGGTATTTTATAAAACTGATGGTAAAATGACTAAAAAAGAATTGAGTATATTGCATAGCACAGTTTACATGTTGATGTAGACACAGATAGCAATGTTCTGCACTTATAGTTAATATGAGCAAAACATTCATATGTTTTCATTTTGTAGAAATATATGTTTTAGTTGCAAGTCATAACTTGCACTTAAACCAAATATAAAGCCATACACAGGCAAAATGTAATCATCCATCACTATGGGGGGAAGACTTGAGAATGCAGGGATGATTTGTGACCAAATTTTGTTAAGCAGCATAAATCAGAGAATGGCTAAAGAGAAAATAGTTCAATGGTTGAAATGTCCATGTCTATGGACAATGATCCAAAGCACACATGGTTCACTGCTCACATAAGGAAGGTTTTGAAGAGATTTTGTAGAGGAATGGTCTCAGATCTCTTGCTTTATGTTCATCAACCTTACTACACATGATAGGATAAGATTATCATGGCAAAGGGTGGCTGCAAAATGAAAGAATGCCCTCTTTTAATTGTGGAATATAAATATTTCTGTATACACGTTTCATCATAAGATCAAAAGACAGGTTTTTCCCCTTTTAACTATTTTACTCAAAATAAAGGTTAGATTTCTGTGAATATTTTGAAAGATCAAAAGGACAATTTGAGACATTATTTGCACATATATACCAAGGTGTATTTGTGGAGGAGGCTGTATTTGCTTCAAAAATGTGCAATCTGAATCTTAAAATGACAAGATATCTGATATGAAATCATACTCAATTAGTGAATATTAATAGTGTTTGACAACAATAATGGCATTATTATAAATACCAACTAAACTGGTCTTTTCATACAAATTAATTTTTCTAATATTGTTTTACTAACAACAACAGATCAGTTAAACATGCCAATGTTATTGTACTGGTAATCCAATAAGATGTGCATTATAACTATGTAATGGAGTTCGGGAACAAACGTGATGCATTGATTGGAGCATTGAAATGAATTTGTAATGAAGGAAATGCAAACATAAAAATAAATAAATAAATAAAACAGAATAAAATAAAACTCAGAGAAACTAAATGGGCAGACGAAGATGTGAAAACAACTTGTGCAATATGTGCTAGGTGGACATGGATGTATGAAATCACATCATGTCTTGTTGGGCAGTGTCATACCTTCCTCTTCTGATATTTCTGTAATCAAGAAACAAAACAGAGAGAGAAAAAATGGGATTAAATTATGCAAAAGTAAATGTCACATTAGAAATTGTGCTGCATTTCCCATAAAAGTAAGATCAAGACATTAACTACTGCAGCCTATAAATAATAGGGCAATGCAATAAATAAAATGTTTTTAAGATTGTTTTATGCATTTCTGTGCATGACCGTGTATTTAATCAGAGTTATCAGAGAACTACTTTTTGCACTTGACACTAAACTACGGCCCTGTCCCAAATGGAACACTTCATGTGCACTTGCGGTCTTACGGACTTACAATGACCGCCGCGTGTCCGTTAAGTTTCCCGTTGGGTGTCCCATTTGTCATGTTAGCATTCAGAAGGGTGCTCGCGAGTGCCCCCCTTTGCGGCCGTTATGCGCCCTTGATCCGCACTTCTGCTGAGCCCGCACTGGCTCGCAGCAGACTTCTACCCGACAGTCAAAGCGGCTTTACGTCACGAAAGTGCGGACTCAGAGGCAGACTGAGTTTAGGGTTTAGGGTGACATTTGGGACAGGGCCTACACAGTTAAGGGTGGAGGAAATACTTTAAATGAGTTGCATATGTCAAAATAAGGTACTCCCTGGTCAGGCTTACTTTGTTTGCTTTCTAATCTCATGTTTCAGAATGATTTTTTGTTGTTGTTGATGTTAATAAAAACATTTTAGAAACCCTTATAAAAAAGGGGAGAATACTCCCAGAACCAAGGCTGCTGAAAAAGCAGGAAGTCATTGTTGTGCTCTTTTACAACTGAAATAAGAAGTGAAAGAGGAAAATGCTACTCAGCAGCTTTTTTGCAGTAATTGTGGATGTCTTACTTGAAGCCCCAGCCTGTTCCTCCCAATACTATAGCTGCCAGCAGTATCGCTCCCGCTATTGAGCCAATGATGATGTTTGTCCCACTCGGACCTGTGGACAGACAAACAGAGAACTAAAAACATGGATTTGTCATTAGTTTTCTGTTATTCTTGTTATATATTTTTAGTCATGATTTTGTCATGTGTTTTCATTTTAAAGGTTAGTTTTTAGTCTAGTCTTGTTTCTTTTCTTCCTGTTTCCTGTAATAATTGATTTTAGCTTTGACTCAAACAGTGGGCTCATGCTCTCTGAAGGAGGAGGCAGTGACATCTTGTGGTAACATTTGGTCTCACTTCCAATTATTTGAGCTTCTAACCTATCAGAATCTTAGAAATGACTGATGATTTTGCATATGCTTAGAAGTTAGTGGTTCCTAAACATTTTGAAATCAAGAGACTCCATTATAAATAAAAAATAAATACATAAATAACTGAAAGGTTTTCACATGAGCACACAGCATGGGACACACCAAAAGTCAAATATTCCAAAAACGTGACAAAAAGCCAATTGCGAACCCACTGATAAGCTGCTTGACCGATTTGATTTCCACACAGAATTCCTTGTTATATCTCTGAACCCGTAAAGGCTCAGTGCTGAAGCTAACTGAAACCTGATTAAACATTTAAAAAATCCCATTCCAAAAACAGGCAGAGACGCTAGTCCAACTAAAGCCGAACACCCGCATGACTGAATGTGTTGGGAACCTTTGTACTTCTCAGGACCGTCTGGAGGCTGGGGGTCTGGAATAGGGTCATATACACTGCAGTCCTTCCCAGTGTAGTCTGCATCGCAGATACACTTCACCTCATTACTGCACGTCTGAGACAGAGAGAGAGGCAGAGAATGTCATAAGCATAAAGATGGAAATAAATACCTTGGCTCATACACACTACAGTGTAACAAAACTTTCTGGACAGTTAAAGGTTCAGTGAGAAATACGGATGTAAGACAATTCTATTAATCTGACACATGGTGAACAGAGTCAACACTGTCAATTTTATCACTGCTTATTACATTTGAAAAATCTTAAACTTACATCAGACACGGCTATTTTTCACTTAAGACAAACGATTGTATTTTCATTGTATTGTTTACTCTCGCTTACTGCAAAACTGACCATTATCTAAATCCCTTAATTTCTTTCTCGCATCAGAGTTTTCAATATCCTGCAACATCTGATCATTTTTCATTAATACTTTTTTTTAAAAAATTGCTTACTCTCGCTTTGAACAAAACAGACCAATATTTTAAAAAAGGATGAGAGAATATACCCTACATAAACCCTCAAAACAGTATGTGACAGTGATTTCTCAAAGAAGAACAGCTCACCCCATGATCAGAGCACACGTGAGAAGAGGATGACCCAGGACAGGATGACAGGTTGAAGGTGGTGACCGGCAGACAGCGATGGTCCAGGCACATCATATTAGGACCACACGGGGTGCCGTCCTCCACGTACCCGAGATCAGTGCCATCTTCTAACACTGCATGACCCCCACTGAACATAAACAAACAGCTCAGTTTTACACACTAATGCACACTGCAAAGTAGGGATGGTTACTTGGAGCTCCTTCCTTTAAATAGAATAAAACAGAGGGATCTGGAGATAAACAGTGTTTATTTTCTAACACACTCTCGTGGCAATTTGTAACTGTTTCAAATGAATTTGTACAATCTCATCTGTATGTTTTTTATTTTGCTTTTTGCCCACTGATGGTTAGATTTAGAGTTTGTTTCCGTATGAATCACATTGTACAAATTCATAAGAAACCAACTCATAAAGTAATTGCATCCTCTCATGAGATTGGGTTATTTCTTAACCTAAAAGAGCTATTTTTAAGACACTCATGGTGTGAGGTGCTGCAAAAGCAGCAACCAAATGCAGCAGTCAAAGTCCTAATTTCATTTTAACCAGCATCTTGATTTCCAGTAAAATTATCTGGACATGCTTAAGATAATTAACTATACCCAAGAAAAAATTAAAATTTGCATTTACCGACAATCCAGGTACTTGTTCTGATGGTAGATGGTAAGACTTGTGATTTCTCCATTTAAGTCTCCATACCGTGGTTTCGCTGTGACATTAGTGCATAATAAAAAACCGCACAACACATCCCTGTGAACGAACACGGAAATAACAGTGGAAGACAGACAAAGAGGGGAAAAAACGATGCTCTATGTGTTTGATTACTAATGCCTGTGTAGCACGGCGTTGCACACAGAGGACACAAACGTTCAGCCTCGACTCTTTATCATCATTTGTGTTAAAATTTGCAAAGCATACTAAATTGAACAAAATTATATAAATGCAAAATTTGAATTCATGAATCTATAACGGTATCTACGGTATAGCAAAATCCATATCATGGAACAACATAATACCGGTAGTCACTTTCATACCGGTATAGCGCTCACCCCTACATATTGGTGCCTGTATATTTTACAAATAACCATAAATTTCATTAAGTGATATAATGTTAATACGCCAAGTCACTTGAACTACCAAAAACTAAATTATTTATTTAAAATATAAACATGTGTCATACTGTCAGACCTATGTTCCTGTTTTGTTGTATTTTCTCCCCATGTGCTCCTCATGACCCAGTTTCTCCCTCTCATTTGATTAGTCATTTGGTTCAGGTGTGTCTTGTCAATTACCCTCGTTTAGTCTTGTGTATATATAGTGGTGTCTGTTCCTGGTTTCTTTGTCCAGTGTTAATGTCATTTTGTTAACGTCCATGCAATGTTCTATGTGTGTGTTCCTGCCTGCCCTGTATTGCCCTTTGTTTTGGATCATTAAAGACTGTTCTTCGTATATCTCCATCTCCGTGCTCCTTCGCTCCTACACTGTAGACAGCGTGACAGAACACTGGACCAACAAAGATGAACTGGGCTGAAGACCAGCTGTGGTGCCTGTGGCAGGGTGGTAGTTGTTTTCAGTTGGGTCTGGATGAGGAAACGATTCGCTGTAGTCTTCCTGCGTGTGAATTCTCTTTAGTCGAGTTGATTAATCTCAATCTGTATTTAAATGGTTAAAATTTTGAAGTAGAAGAAGTTAAGGGAAATGTGAATTATCCTCATCCAGCCCCCTCTGAAGCACACTTCGCCTCTCCAGCTCACCCAATGCAGGGACTCTCCACATGCCTAACCAATGGTTCCGATCACCCATATCCTCCTGTATTTCCCATAAGTGAGTTTCCAACAGCGCTGAAATCCGCCTCCCTTCCTCCGTTTCCAGCTCCCAGAACCATTCCGGTCCTCAGCCCAGAACCAGCGGGCTGAGCCCAGAGTGCCTGCTCCACTCTCAAGCCCACCGGCCACTCCACTCTCAGAACTAGCAGCCGCTCCACTGTCAAGCCCGCCGGCCGATTCACTCCCAAGCCCTTTGATGACAGCAACTTTCTCCTTCACCTTAAATCAAAAGAGGAGCATGAGGAGGAAGAGATGGTTTTCAACCCTGATCCACTCTCCAGAGTCCGCTCCAGGGTCGGCTTCAGCCCCCGAGTCTGCTCATTTCATCAAGTTCAGTCCAGAATCCACGACAGTCCAAACAAATTCGAGTCCGTTCCAAGCCCAAAGAGGGCTCCTATCCCTACGTCCGGCCCAGAGAGGGCTGCTGTTCCCATGTCAAGCCCAGAGAGGGCTCCTGTCCCCACGTCCGGCCCAGGGAGGGCCTCCGATCCCGAGTCAAGCTCAGAGAGGGCTCCTGTTCTCACGTCAAGCCCAGAGAGGGCTCCTGTTCCCACGTCAAGCCCAGAGAGGGCTCCTGTTCCCGCGTCTGGCCCAGGGAGGGCCTCCGATCCCGAGTCAAGCCCAGAGAGAGCTGTTGTTCCCCCGTCTGGCCGCCTAAACTGCCTGTTCCGCCATGGCCTCCTGAATTGCCTGTTCCGCCATGGCCTCCTGAACTGCCTGCTCCGCCTTGGCTTCCTGAACTGCCTGCTCCGCCATGGCCCCCTGAACTGCCTGCTCCGCCATGGCCTCCTGAACTGCCTGCTCCGCCATGGCATCCTGAACTGCCTGCTCCGCCATGGCATCCTGAACTGCCTGCTCCGCCATGGCATCCTGAACCGCCTGCTCCGCCATTGGCCCCTGAACTGGTACCATTCTGGGGGCTTCCCATCCCGTACAAGCCTATCCTAAGAGGCCTCCACGGCGTCCACTCTCCCACCCCCTTTGTTGATTGTATGTGGTGCGAGGACGCGCCTTCCAGGAGGGGGAGGTGATGTCAGACCTATGTTCCTGTTTTGTTGTGTTTTCTCCCCATGTGCTCCCCATGACCCAGTTTCTCCCTCTCGTTTGATTAGTCATTTGGTTCAGGTGTGTCTCGTCAATTACCCTCGTTTAGTCTTGTGTATATATATAGTGGTGTCTGTTCCTGGTTTCCTTTGTCCAGTGTTAATGTCATTTTGTTCACGTCCACGCAATGTGCTATGTGTGTTCCTGCCAGCCCTGTGTTCCCTTTTGTTTTGGATCATTAAAGACTGTTCTATGTATATCTCCTTCGCTGCTACACTGTAGACAGCGTGACACATTCAGGTAAGGGTTTTTACTGTAGCTTTTTATTGTATTTTCTGTAAAAACTTATTTTCTGTAAAAACATCTTTTACAGTGAAGCATTTAATGGTCTCATTCAGGGTCAGAAATGTCCATGTGCCGAATATTTTATTCTAGTGATGAGCTTAGAGGTTTAATGTTACTGCTGAGAAAGTAGTGACCTTTAAATATCAGGTTTGTTGTGTATTTACTGTCTCAGAGACCTATTTCTTAATCATTTACAGTATTTTTTATATTCAGTGATGATTTGATTTTACACAAATCATAATTGTTCATGTACAAAATGTATTCTAAAAGAATTGATGTGTTACACTTTATATGTACTAATATGTGTAACATGTTACTTTCATGTGACACTTTCCCTGACAAATACAACTGAAATTTCTTCTTTGCCATTCTGGTTGAAATCAGTAGTACAAGTCACTAATGTTGATGGAGATGTTGGTGAGTAAAATGGGTAGTTCTATAGAGTATGTGTCAAGCTTATCAGTGATGGAAAGGTTTTCTTTCAAATTTATGTTTTAAAAACATGTTTCTTTTAAAATAACCTTGGATACTAACTAACAACTAGGGACTAACAATGAACAATACATTTATAGCATTAATTCATCCAGGTTACTCTTAATTGTATGGTATATTATTAATTTGTAATAAATTTTTTATCATATTTTAATAACCCATATTTATGAGTTGCAAGCAGACATTTTTAAAACAAAAAAAATTTTTTTCAAAATGATTCATTGCACTATTTTAAAATCACTATGTAATCACAGCCATCATTTGATGCCATGCAAACCAATATCTAAATAGGAGCAAGTAATCTAAGGAAATTCATCTGACAAATTCATACAGCTCTAATATCCTGTCTGGTGCAGGTTATCAATATTAGCACAGTCCAGTTGCTTCTCCTCATCTGTGCCTCTATCATCACTCTTTTCTACAACCACCTCAAATCTTAAAATCACCTGAGTGCAGAGTTCTGCAGGCATCTTACGTTTCATTAATCATTAGTCTCTTTGTTTACATTAATATATTTAGATGCCTGACGAAGCATTATATGAATAATGTAAAATTAAAGACTGGAGATTTAACTAAAAATCTAAACAGTATAGATCTACACTGACTAAAACAATTTTCTCCCTCTCATTTGATTAGTCATTTGGTTCAGGTGTGTCTTGTCAATTACCCTCGTTTAGTCTTGTGTATATATAGTGGTGTCTGTTCCTGGTTTCCTTTGTCCAGTGTTAATGTCATTTTGTTCACGTCCACGCAATGTGCTATGTGTGTTCCTGCCAGCCCTGTGTTCCCTTTTGTTTTGGATCATTAAAGACTGTTCTATGTATATCTCCTTCGCTGCTACACTGTAGACAGCGTGACACATACAGGTAAGGGTTTTTACTGTAGCTTTTTATTGTATTTTCTGTAAAAACTTATTTTCTGTAAAAACATCTTTTACAGTGAAGCATTTAATGGTCTCATTCAGGGTCAGAAATGTCCATGTGCCGAATATTTTATTCTAGTGATGAGCTTAGAGGTTTAATGTTACTGCTGAGAAAGTAGTGACCTTTAAATATCAGGTTTGTTGTGTATTTACTGTCTCAGAGACCTATTTCTTAATCATTTACAGTATTTTTTATATTCAGTGATGATTTGATTTTACACAAATCATAATTGTTCATGTACAAAATGTATGCTAAAAGAATTGATGTGTTACACTTTATATGTACTAATATGTGTAACATGTTACTTTCATGTGACACTTTCCCTGACAAATACAACTGAAATTTCTTCTTTGCCATTCTGGTTGAAATCAGTAGTACAAGTCACTAATGTTGATGGAGGCAAAGCATACTAAATTGAACAAAATTATATAAATGCAAAATTTGAATTCATGAATCTATAACGGTATCTACGGTATAGCAAAATCCATATCATGGAACAACATAATACTTTCATAATACTTTCATCACTTTCAAGTCACTTTCATACCGGTATAGCGCTCACCCCTACATATTGGTGCCTGTATATTTTACAAATAACCATAAATTTCATTAAGTGATATCTTTGCATTATTAACTTGATGGTTTTAAATGTACAGTATAATGTGCTATATGCATTTTTAATAAGGGATGACTTGGGGTCATGGCTTAATTTTGTTGCGTTTACATTGTTGTTGCATTGAGTTTCTGTCACGTATCCGGTCCATGAACTTCCGTCTGCTAGCCATCAGAGGTCACCCTTCCCATTTCATTGACTCTTGCACTACACACTGTTGCATATCACCCCGGACTACATATCCCACCATCCACTGCACTAACGACACACACACTGTTGATTGCACAGCACTGATTGCACACAGCTGTTATCACTCACACATCCCCTATTTAACTCTCACTCTGATCCCATTGCACTGCTGAGTATTGTTTAGCGCATATCCTTAGATAGCTACACTACAGAGCCCTCATTAGTTTCCTTGCCTTAGCCTAGTTTTGCCTTGCCTTGCCTTGTCTGTTTTCTCCGGTTTTGATCTTCGCCTGTTTTCCTGGATTTCTCCCTTTAGCCTTGCCCCTGTGACTCTGTCTGCCAATCGTCGACCCACGCTAGCCCTAGGATTATTCTTGT
>NW_015505614.1:221867-270900 GCF_001515645.1 Sinocyclocheilus grahami | reverse complement strand
GACTGTACACTATCCCTCAGCCTTGCTGCGCCCCCCCCCCCAGTTCAACTGGAGTAGGCGATTTGCGCTCTATTAATTTGGTCTGTTACGATGCTCTATGTGTTTGATTACTAATGCCTGTGTAGCACGGCGTTGCACACAGAGGACACAAACGTTCAGCCTCGACTCTTTATCATCATTTGTGTTAAAATTGGCAAAGCATACTAAATTGAACAAAATTATATAAATGCAAAATTTGAATTCATGAATCTATAACGGTATCTACGGTATAGCAAAATCCATATCATGGAACAACATAATACTTTCATAATACTTTCATCACTTTCAAGTCACTTTCATACCGGTATAGCGCTCACCCCTACATATTGGTGCCTGTATATTTTACAAATAACCATAAATTTCATTAAGTGATATAATGTTAATACGCCAAGTCACTTGAACTACCAAAAACTAAATTATTTATTTAAAATATAAACATGTGTCATACTGTCAGACCTATGTTCCTGTTTTGTTGTATTTTCTCCCCATGTGCTCCTCATGACCCAGTTTCTCCCTCTCATTTGATTAGTCATTTGGTTCAGGTGTGTCTTGTCAATTACCCTCGTTTAGTCTTGTGTATATATAGTGGTGTCTGTTCCTGGTTTCCTTTGTCCAGTGTTAATGTCATTTTGTTCACGTCCACGCAATGTGCTATGTGTGTTCCTGCCAGCCCTGTGTTCCCTTTTGTTTTGGATCATTAAAGACTGTTCTATGTATATCTCCTTCGCTGCTACACTGTAGACAGCGTGACACATTCAGGTAAGGGTTTTTACTGTAGCTTTTTATTGTATTTTCTGTAAAAACTTATTTTCTGTAAAAACATCTTTTACAGTGAAGCATTTAATGGTCTCATTCAGGGTCAGAAATGTCCATGTGCCGAATATTTTATTCTAGTGATGAGCTTAGAGGTTTAATGTTACTGCTGAGAAAGTAGTGACCTGTAAATATCAGGTTTGTTGTGTATTTACTGTCTCAGAGACCTATTTCTTAATCATTTACAGTATTTTTTATATTCAGTGATGATTTGATTTTACACAAATCATAATTGTTCATGTACAAAATGTATTCTAAAAGAATTGATGTGTTACACTTTATATGTACTAATATGTGTAACATGTTACTTTCATGTGACACTTTCCCTGACAAATACAACTGAAATTTCTCTCTTTGCCATTCTGGTTGAAATCAGTAGTACAAGTCACTAATGTTGATGGAGATGTTGGTGAGTAAAATGGGTAGTTCTATAGAGTATGTGTCAAGCTTATCAGTGATGGAAAGGTTTTCTTTCAAATTTATGTTTTAAAAACATGTTTCTTTTAAAATAACCTTGGATACTAACTAACAACTAGGGACTAACAATGAACAATACATTTATAGCATTAATTCATCCAGGTTACTCTTAATTGTATGGTATATTATTAATTTGTAATAAATTTTTTATCATATTTTAATAACCCATATTTATGAGTTGCAAGCAGACATTTTTAAAACCAAAAAAATAATTTTCAAAATGATTCATTGCACTATTTTAAAATCACTATGTAATCACAGCCATCATTTGATGCCATGCAAACCAATATCTAAATAGGAGCAAGTAATCTAAGGAAATTCATCTGACAAATTCATACAGCTCTAATATCCTGTCTGGTGCAGGTTATCAATATTAGCACAGTCCAGTTGCTTCTCCTCATCTGTGCCTCTATCATCACTCTTTTCTACAACCACCTCAAATCTTAAAATCACCTGAGTGCAGAGTTCTGCAGGCATCTTACGTTTCATTAATCATTAGTCTCTTTGTTTACATTAATATATTTAGATGCCTGACGAAGCATTATATGAATAATGTAAAATTAAAGACTGGAGATTTAACTAAAAATCTAAACAGTATAGATCTACACTGACTAAAACAATTATTAGCAGCTGGTATCAATCAAAATGTCTATATCCATAGTTAATATTCATTCCTAATAATATTCATTATAACCAATACATATTGTACAATATAAGAGACGCTACTCACTGTGGCTCCAGAGCACCTGACACTGGGCATCCCTGGTCTTGCAGCGACCCCCATAGCAGCGCCCCTGACAGAGCAAGAAGAGAGTACATCAGCATACCGTCTACACAGCCTGACTTACACTTTTGAACACTTTTGTGTCCATATACTGAAAAGTTAAACAAAGTTCAAGCCAACTGCCAAATCAGCCAGCACAACAAACAAAAAAAATTACTGAGTGCCCCTCACTGGAACATTTAAATTAATTTTAATTTAAATCTTATCCATGTAATTGTTTAACGAGATATGTCTGCCAGTGTTATGCAGTAAATCATGTAAACAACAATGCTTAGTACTATGGTTGCAAGAAACATGTAAGGTTCATATTAGACAGAAAAACTGAAATTATTTTACCAGTCCAGCATTGCACATGTAACCATCCAGTTTGTGGACATTATGTGGACACTGTTTGAGAAATTAATGAGAAGCATATGTAAATTTCTTACATTATTAGGATTATTATTATTATGATAACAATGATTTAAATGTATAATTACTTTACTCGAATCGCCAGTGCATGTTTCCGGCACATCACAGTCATTCACTGCATCCCTGCAGATCACTCCTCTCTGCTCATACTGCAACGTACAAACGAAATGAATCACACTAAATTATAAAAAAAGATCGACTGATGACTAGTCCCTTCAAAAATGAATAGTGCACCTTCATACTCTTCCAAAGCTGTATAGGCCAATTCACACTGCACCAACAGACAGCAACAGACACGTTTGTCTGGTTTTGTCAGATCAGTGTTACCCTGTCAGCATCCGTTGGCATTGGTTAGTGCCTATTTTTGATGTAGAACCAGCATTTGGGATGTCTTGGAATGTCTGAAAAGTGACATACTGTAATCTGGTGACATTGGCCGTTGATGTGCATCAGCCGGTGCAGTGTGAATTGGCCTTATGACTTTCTTTTTTCTGTGGAACACAATAGGATAAATTTTAAACAACATATTGATGGGAGAAACATGCTGAAATTTAAAAAATTATTCACTGATCCTTCTCTTCAGTGAACGCACAGCTCCATTGTAGATTGGATAATGGAGTCGACTAACTTAGAAGAGTCTGATTTGTGAATGAATCATTGAGGCTGTGACATGGGGTGGCAACTGCCACCCTAAGAGAAAACATTGCTACCTCTACATTAGTATGCCAATGTATTAAATATAAATCTTAGTATTTTCCTGGACCAATTAGCATTTCAAATTTCTCTTTTTCTAGCTGCCAGATTGGCGCTTGCAAGATAAGTTTTCCCGGTGACAACAATAGATGTACCTAACAAGATCAAGTCAGTAATCAAAGGCTTTTCAAAGTCTATTTATAAATTAAAAATCAATTAAAAATATTGTATATTCTCCTTGTTCTTCTTTGCATTATTAACTTGATGGTTTTAAATGTACAGTATAATGTGCTATATGCATTTTTAATAAGGGATGACTTGGGGTCATGGCTTAATTTTGTTGCGTTTACATTGTTGTTGCATTGAGTTTCTGTCACGTATCCGGTCCATGAACTTCCGTCTGCTAGCCATCAGAGGTCACCCTTCCCATTTCATTGACTCTTGCACTACACACTGTTGCATATCACCCCGGACTACATATCCCACCATCCACTGCACTAACGACACACACACTGTTGATTGCACAGCACTGATTGCACACAGCTGTTATCACTCACACATCCCCTATTTAACTCTCACTCTTATCCCATTGCACTGCAGAGTATTGTTGAGCACTTATCAGTTTGATAGCTACACTACTTAGCCTATTAGTTTTGTTTCCTTGTTTTGCCTTGCCTTGCCTTGTCAGTTTTCTCGGTTCTGATCTTTGCCTGTCTCCCTGGATTTATCCCTCTAGTCTCGCCCCTGTGGTTCTGTCTGCTGATCGTCGACCTACGCTAGTCCTAGGACTATTCTTGTGTTTTGCCCGCCATATACCTGTCTGCCTTTATCTGACCCATGCCTGTTGTATGACCACGTCTCTGTCTTCTCCTAAATAAGAGCTTGCATATGGATCCACACGTCTCACGTCTGGTCAGCCCCGTTACAGTTTCAAATGGACTCATTTAGAATTGCCTATTTGTCGTTTTTTAATTTTTTTTTTATCATGATGAGGTGATTTGAGGGAAATGACTGAATGAGTTAATATCACTGAGATATGCTCAAATGTACCGCTAGGTGTAGAATAGAAACCATCCGACAGTACATCTAAAAGTATTATCTCAAGTCAGTGGTCTGAGTGGCCATATACTGTAAGTTACAAACAAGTAAAATGGTATTTCTTCATAGATTCTTTTTTAGTGGTGCATCAATATGTAGAGATGAAAATGTGATGAAATAATGACTGATAAAAAAATTACTTGGGTAGAAAGCTGCTGGGTTTTTCTTTGTTGGAAAGACATTTTCTTATCCGGATCTTACATCCATTGAAAATGGCTTAAAGTGCAGCGGAATATGCATGACAGAGTATCAAAGGAGCTTCAGTAACTTAGTGGCAACACACTGGGCTTGCAAACATTTAATGTTGCAATGTCATGAATGGATTGCCTGTATTTGGTAAGTACTAAGGGGGGAAAAAAACAAAAAAACTTAATGATCCATGGAAGCGAAAGGTATGGCCCAAATTGGAAGTCTTGTGCTCTTCCAAAAAGTGTTAAGTGACATTTATATTTTGCCTGAGAAGCTAAAGTCTAAATCTGTTGACCACTCCAAGGCTGTTGAACTCATTGATTCACTATAAGAAACAGCGATCCATTATTGCAGTGAATCCTTTTTTGGAGGATGTTTCTTTGAACAGTTCAAGCTTTACAAAATAGCTGTTATATTACCAGTAATCAGTGCCACATGTGATCAGAGTTTGTTTTTAGCTCTGAAGAATCACCTAAGGTCTACAGTAGCAGTGAGTAGATTGTTGAGTTTGGCTGTTCTCAGCCTTGAGTCAAAACACACCAAGGTCTTGAATTTAGATGACTTTGTGAAAAGATTTGCTGAACAATTCATACTTGTATCCTTTAGAACTGCCAACTGTAGAAAATATGTCTGCAATTGTACATGGCATGTCTCTTTTAGTTTAGTCTTTTATTTTTAAGTTTGTCAAAGTCATGTTTCTTGTTTTGATATGTGATCTTGCCATGTGAATACTTTGCTTCATGTGTAACATTTTCATTAGGTATATGTTCAACTTGAAGCGGCACTGTGCAGACTGATCGGTGTATAACATCCAAGTATTGTGAGAGCGCTTGGAAAGCATACAGAGCCATCTGCTCTTTATAGCTCTCGCAGTACTTTGCTGTCATATACCGATAAGTCTGCGCAGCGCTGCTTTAAAGGGGTCATATGATGATTTTTTAAAGATCATTATTTTGTGTATTTGGTGTATGCACATTTGGGCACATTATGCAGATATTCCCACATAGTGACCTAGATATGTGGGGGCGTGTTAGAACGAGCCGTTTTAGGGGGGTTTTCTTATCAGTTTTTTTGTCACTTGTTGGTCAGTATAATAGTTTGTGTAAAACTCAGGAGATACATCAAAAGTTAAAGGGGTCATATGACATTGCTAAAAAGAACATTATCTGGTGTATTTGGTGTAATGAAATGTGTTTATGCAGTTTAAGGTTCAAAAAACACATTTTCCACATACTAAACATTATTGTTGCTCCTCTATGACCTGCCTTTCTGAAAAGTGTCGATTTTTACAAAGCTCATCGTTCTGAAAAGCGAGGTGTACGCTGATTGGCCAGCTATCCAGTGCGGTGTGATTGGCCGAATATCTCAAGCGTGTGACGGAAATGTTACGCCCCTTACCATACTGTGATGCCGTGTCCCGGTGCGACGAGAAAAAAACAATAAAACCCATTATAAACGGGGCATTTGTTGCATCCAGTAGGGACATACTTACTGATTATAATGACTTATACTGTCTTTTTACGCGCTGCGTTGCATCGCACCGTGTAAACATAAAACCATGTCTGCATTTGTGATCGGAGAAATGACAAACAACAAGCAATACACTGCTCAAAACTCGCGTTTGAATAGTCAGTGGCCAATTCTTTAAATATGAAAACATACTTACAGGCTGAGAGTCAGAACAGCCGGCATTGTAGGCTACTCTCCCAGGATCAGGAAACAGTGCTCCATAAAATGCGTGGCACACACATGAATATTTGGGTTGAACTGTTCTGGAACAGCATTGTAAATACAACTTAACCACTGATTTCTAGTTGTGCCCTCTTTTGGAAGGCCAAACAAAGTATTTTCGCTTTTCGCAACGAAACACACAGTGTCTCCACGACATGGTGGCGATGGCAGCAACAATACTACAGCAAGAATAAAAGTAATGCCTTCTTTCTTTGCGTAAACATTTGGGCGATGTCATGCCAATCTTCCCACACAGTGACATGGGGGGGTGTTTAAACGAGGCGTTTTAGGAAGGCATGGACGAGTCTTAACTTTTATAAAGAATATCTCTTTGGGTTTGAGACTTTAGTCTTTGCAACTTTAGGGATCTTATCTATTCACGAACAGCTTGTAACAGTCCAAAGAGAAAGGAAAACTTGAAATAGCATTATATGACCCCTTTAAAGGTCCCATATTGTCAAAACAGAAATTTCCTGGCTTTTTTCATGATAATCGAGGTCTATGTAACTACCATATAAGTTTCAAAACAGTCAATCCACAGTCAAATGCACACAGCCTGCATAAAGTAGCTGTGATTTTTCGTAAAGCAGTTGTGACTTCCGTAAAAAGGTGACGTCAGAACTATTCAGTCACCCCCTTTAGTCACGACTCCGAGCACTGCCCACAGTCCCACTCTCCTTTTGCCAAATCTCCAGACAAGTACAGTACAGAATACAGAAACCAAATACTACATCGCCAATCTGGAATCATTTTCATTCATGTCACACATCCGCATTTGTACAAACGCTCGGCTGGTCAGGTTTGTATTTACTGCATTCGGTGTTTAAAAAAAAACACGAATTACCATTCTGAAACATCCTGTTGCAAGAGCGTTTGAGGAGGTGGTTGGTTGTCTCCTGTCGTAGCCGATTCGGTGTCTGAGTTCGGCTCAAACATGTAAGGTCGGACAACATTTCCCTCAGCAGTGACCATCATTACCGGTGTTTCTATTGACCTTACTTGTGAGTATCACCAATCCCCAGCAGGCTACAGCATACATAACCCTAGTTACCTGTGGTTGGCCTGGCCGTGCTTATTAAAATCTTGTTAACATTAGTTAATGCACTGTGAACTAACATGAACTAACAATGAACATCTGTATTTTTATTAACTAACCTTAGTGAAGATTAGTAAATACAGTAACAAATGTATTGCTCATGGTTAGTTCATGTTAGTTTATACATTAACTAATGTTTTACTAATGAACCTTATTGTAAAGTGTTACCAATATATTTTACCATCTAACATTTTTTTTTATCCATTCACCCAATCCACGTGTTTTGGAAGACTTGGAATATAGCACAAAACATATGGTCTACTTATATGGTGCATTCTTTATAAATCTTAAAAGTTTTTTTCATTACCAGTAATTACTTGCATTTTCTTTGTGTTCCACAGAAGAAAGAAAGTCATAAAGCTACACAAAGCTATTGTATTATGGACATTTTCTATGACGTTTAATGAACAAGGACTAGCTAGCTCCAAAAAGAACCAAAATCACCACTATGATGGTCCTTTGGTCCTATTTGGAGATTGACAACTCTTGGTCATGACATGATGATGATAATTAAAATTTAGGTGAACAATTCTAACACCACTTACCTTGCAACGGCTACAACAGAGTCCATTGCTACACATTGCATCATGGGTCAAAGTGCATTTTTTACAGCATGCACCCCCAGCACGAGAGCAATCCTACAAGAGTGCACATCCAATAAAAACATCCCATTAGCTTATCACAGCATTGCAAAAATCACCTTCCTGTTCTCTTATATGAGCACTCTTTAAAGGGACAGTTCACCCAAAAATGAAAACTCACCCTCCTCTTGTTCAAAACCTGTACAAGTTTCTTTCTCTGTTGAACACAAAATATTATATTTTGAACAATGTTGGTAACCAAACAGTTGATGGTAACCACTGACTTGCATAGTATTTTTTCCATACTATAGGAGTCAATGGCTAATGCCAAATGTTTGTAAATGATAAGTAAATGATGATAGAATAAACATTTTTGAGTGAACTATCCCTTTAAGGCAGGGTGTGGATATAATAAATTATATAAGGAAATGTGTGTGACGTTATCTTGTCACCCACCACTTGGGAGCCACAGTCACATTCTTCTCCCTGTTCCACAAAGCCATTGCCACATTCAGGAGGATCCAACAACTGTAGCGACAGTAAATATGTCACTGCCCCATACTTATATTAAATATGCAGTGTTGAGCAAGCTAAGGAACCTAAATCTATCCATTATACATTAAAACTACTTCATATGTTTATTGTGTGCCAAATGTTTGTAAATGATGATAGAATAAACATTTTTGAGTGAACTATCCCTTTAAGGCAGGGTGTGGATATAATAAATTATATAAGGAAATGTGTGTGACGTTATCTTGTCACCCACCACTTGGGAGCCACAGTCACATTCTTCTCCCTGTTCCACAAAGCCATTGCCACATTCAGGAGGATCCAACAACTGTAGCGACAGTAAATATGTCACTGCCCCATACTTATATTAAATATGCAGTGTTGAGCAAGCTAAGGAACCTAAATCTATCCATTATACATTAAAACTACTTCATATGTTTATTGTGATGTCTGTGGTGGAAGATGTTCCATTTGCCAGCATGCACTGCATAAGTGGCACGTTTTTTTTTTTTTGTATCATTTTCATTGGTGTTGAATTTGATTATTTTTATGTTATGCTGAGTGTAGTGTACCTTGCCATTCTAACAACCATACACTCTAAAAAATTCTGTTTTTTTTTTTACCCAAATGCTGGGTTCGGCCTGTTGGGTCATTTTATTGGGTTGTTTTTAATATTTTTACCCAGGTGCTGGGTTATTTATTTATTTATTTTTTTACCCCAAATGCTGGGTTCGGCCTGTTGGGTCATTTTATTTGGAAGATGTTCCATTTGCCAGCATGCACTGCATAAGTGGCACGTTTTTTTTTTTGTATAATTTTCATTGGTGTTGAATTTGATTATTTTTATGTTATGCTGAGTGTAGTGTACCTTGCCATTCTAACAACCATACACTCTAAAAAATTCTGTTTTTTTTTTTTACCCAAATGCTGGGTTCGGCCTGTTGGGTCATTTTATTGGGTTGTTTTTAATATTTTTACCCAGGTGCTGGGTTATTTATTTATTTATTTTTTTACCCCAAATGCTGGGTTCGGCCTGTTGGGTCATTTTATTGGGTTGTTTTTAATATTTTTACCCAGGTGCTGGGTTATTTATTTATTTATTTTTTACCCCAAATGCTGGGTTCAGCTTGTTGGGTCATTTTATTGGGTTGTTTTTAATATTTTTTACCCAGGTGCTGGGTAGTTTTTCTGTAACTAAGCTGCTGGTTCTTTTTTTATGCTGGGTTCTTTTTTTCTACCCAAATGCTGGGTTGAGCCTGTCTCCAACGAAACAACCCAGCTGCAGAGTTACAGTCAGAAGAGAGCAGTTCTCAGAGCCGCTGATTTTGTGCACTTGTTCAGAGAAATAAAGGATCGTATACATTTTATTACATTTATAATGTCTTTACTGTGCTGTAAATTATATTATTTTACACAACGCAACATAAGGATGAGATGTCAGTCAGCAGCGGCCGCTTCGCATGATGGAAACGCCTTTTGCTTTGCATAACATAAATTGATTTTATTCATTATAATACTGAGTTTAAATGAATTTGCTGTTTAAATATGTTCTCTAATCTCAGTACTGTTTGTTTATGGGCAGGTTATGGAGTCAGTAACGGCATCTTTCAGCTACGAGTGAAACGCGAGGCGGCAGTCTGAGGTTTGCAGCTCCCCGGCGAACAGCAGTCCATCACCGGCTCAAATTACAGTGGCACACCGGCACGAGAATTAGTGCTATTTCAGTGAAAAGTGATTACAGAGAACGGTTGAATACACTTACATTAAAATGCTACTTTTAAATGTTACATTTTTATTCCTAAAATGCTTGTTAAATGAGTTTAAATGTATGTAATATTATAAACTATGCTGTATTCTTCCAAATAAATTAAATTTGTCTTGTATTTTGTCCATGGGTGTTCTTAATAATAAATGTTCATTTTTTGATTATTGCTGTTGCCTCTAGTAATTCTGAGTGTGATTTTTAATTTCCAGCCCATTTTAAGCCAGCAATATAATAATTTTGAAATAAGAGTTGACTTAAATAAAACAACCCAGCATGTTGGGTAAGAACATTTAACCCAACCAGCTGCATGGGTCAAAATAACCCAGCATGTGTTCTAGCCAATATTTACCCAGTGCTGGGTTGCCAAATAACCCAAGTTGGGTTGTTTTTTTAACCCAGCATTTTTTAGAGTGTAAAAATCTACACTTAGCTGTCTTCTAATTTTCCAAGTTTGTGAACTCATTGCTTGCTACATTAGTGTCAGAATTAGGATCTCTGGAGAAGGAGATAGAAGACACTCTACAATGCTTCAAGTCACTGGATCTCCACCACAACGGTCACAAGACGAACATTGCGTACTGATGTGCAGAAGGCACAGGCACTGTGTGCCTATGCGCTATGTGCTGGTACTCACACATTAGTGTCTGCAGCAGCCTGTCCATCTCTCTCATGGACAATTAATATGGTATTGGAATTAACAGAGAACACTCAAGAATATCAAGGAAAATAAAGCCTACCTGAGAATTAAGAAGGGGCAGTGTGATGTCTGTGGTGCTTTAGGAGTGGGGTTCCAATTTCCAGCATTCAATGTGGCATAAGCAGCACAGGTAAACTGCAATTTACAGTTTATACTGACAGATTTGTACAGGGCATAATTAATTATATATTTGCAATTCATTTTAATTATGAAAGTGTTGTAAGCTCAGTGTACCTTTGTCATTGGCTTGCAAAAGTTATGTCACCATCACTGTGACTGGCAGGCTGAATATCCAGGACTCAGCATATTGCGTTGTTAACGCTCAATAAAATAACATCTGCTGTTGTAAAATGTCTTTTTGTCCTTCCACAAAGATTAGGTCAAAGACTACACAATTTGCTAGAATATTGTCTGTGAAAATGCACCGTAGCATTTGATAAAATCACCCTACTTTTTAGTCAATAAAACAGCTTTTTTTGCTTGTAATGTTGTATTGTCGCAAATATATGCTAATAATTTTTCTCTCCCATTTTTAGTGGGTGTTCCAGACAAACCTTGTTAGGTTTATTGAAGAGGCAACTCCCTCCTCCTTGCTGGAGGAATTGAATGTACTCCTCTATACTGCACCGTGAAAACTTTCTGGGTAGATAGTATCTGTCAGGATGATATAATACAGTTCACAGTGTTCAGTTACCCTTACATGGAAAGTGTGTAAAACTAATTGATAAGGAACAGCGAAATGTAATTTAAATGTTTTTATCCAAAGCAACTTCATTCAGTGTATACATTATGGGTCATCCTAGGGATGAAATCTATGACTTCAGTATCGCTAATATATGGTCCACCAGTTGTGCAACAGAAACAAAATAATTTGTGAACATTAAGACTTGAAATGACTTGAAATGAAAAATACTCTCATGGTGAAGCAACAGTTCAAACAGAATCTTGCAGAGCTAGCAATCTGAAGAGTAACAATCCGGTTTAATGGCAAAGACATTTGAAGTCTATGACCTACTTGAGCACTGAGGTTACAGTAATGCAAGAAGGTTGTGTGCCATTCAGAAATGAATTGAGAATGGTTAAAATTCTAATTCAATTCCTAAATTTAAAGTGAATCTGAATTACGGTAGAAAACAAAATGCAGAATTGCAATTTAAATTTGAATGTACTGAAGTAGAATTGCATTGCATTTAAATTCAAAGAAATGTACATATATGTGTCTTAAACTTTGTTGGCTTGACAGCCTTGTTTGTGAGTTTGAGGATTTATAGGTCTTGGGGGCAGAGAGAATTACATAAATGTTATTTATTTAATTATTCAATGTTATTGGACCAGGGTGGAAGAGCACTTCCAGAATGCATTAACTGTGTTTCAATTCAGTAAATTCCTCTTTCTGTCATCCTGTGGGGGTATGGTTAGTTAAATTCAGTTCCTCACTTCTGAATTTGCCCAACCTTTGCAAGAACTCTCATCAAGCACATCATGTACAATGGGACCTCATGCTTGCAATGCAATTGCCAAACATTTGTGATTGAGCTTATGCACTTGTATCGTACATTTATCTAGCATGAGTATTAAAATTAAAAATGCACCTATAAAAAGACCAAAAAACATGACTCACCCGGTTAATGTACTGAAGTAGAATTGCATTGCATTTAAATTCAAAGAAATGTACATATATGTGTCTTAAACTTTGTTGGTTTGACAGCCTTGTTTGTGAGTTTGAGGATTTATAGGTCTTGGGGGCAGAGAGAATTACATAAATGTTATTTATTTAATTATTCAATGTTATTGGACCAGGGTGGAAGAGCACTTCCAGAATGCATTAACTGTGTTTCAATTCAGTAAATTCCTCTTTCTGTCATCCTGTGGGGGTATGGTTAGTTAAATTCAGTTCCTCACTTCTGAATTTGCCCAACCTTTGCAAGAACTCTCATCAAGCACATCATGTACAATGGGACCTCATGCTTGCAATGCAATTGCCAAACATTTGTGATTGAGCTTATGCACTTGTATCGTACATTTATCTAGCATGAGTATTAAAATTAAAAATGCACCTATAAAAAGACCAAAAAACATGACTCACCCGGTATCCTCCATGATGCAGCCTAACCATGGATCTGGACACTTACAGTCTCCTACAACACACACATTCATTACAACAGTCAGCAGTCCTCATCTATTTTGTTATATTTCATCAAGAGTTGGAAGGATGTTTACCTGCAGTAGCACGATCTTTATTCCACATCATACCAAGGTTCTGTCCTAAACTCTGACACAAGGTTATAGCCATGGGCCCCACGTTTCCATACTGACATGCACACACAGATGGAAAGTTAATAGTCATTTAGCAGATGATTTAATACAAAGTGTTTTGCAGTATGCTTATTATTAGAAATAACCCCCGTGGTGATTATTAGCAGCATCAAGTGGAATTGTAAAATAAACATGTATATTGTGCCTTCCAAAAGTTTGGAAACATTCTAGGCAAAGAACAACATCAGCAAGTCCTTATCATTTTGTGATAACTTTGAACTGATAAGGGGAAAACACAAGATATAAAAAATATTGTACTAAAAGTTATTTAAAAACATCTCTAAACAGTGTTCTAATTGGTCTGTAGTGTACTGACCTTGGTCAATCAGTAAAGCTATAAAGCAGTGCTGACCCAATAACCTTAAAACAAAAACTTGGACACAGTTTAATCCATCAGTTAGGTACCAGAGCTGCTAAAGGTGCATGATGTGTGTCTGACTGTCATGTGTATATTGCCATTTATAATAAGTAATCAAAAAGAAAATCCTTATTGTTGGTCAACGATCAATGAAATGATTTTACATTTAAACCAAGAACTGATAAAGATTTATGCTGATATTGTCCAAAATCCCACTCTGAAACGTTGAGCATTTGGAGGGCACTGCAGTTCCACCTCATCTGACACCACTGGTTGAACCAATTTTGCTTTGTCAGGCTGGTTGCAATGTGCAAATAATGAACAGTGAATGCAAATCAACTGACTATCGGATTACTTATAGTTGGCTCTGCAAATTGGGCTGGGATAGGACAAAGTCAATGAATTGACATTTAAAATAAAAGAAGTGTCTGTTCTATTCTAGAATGAAGCCATATTTAAAGGTGAATCTGCAGCCAGTTGCAGAGCTTGCTCCCTTCTGAAATACTGTTGGCACATGATTGTTGAAAATTAACAGACCTTGATATTTATTTGGAAATTATTTGATTGAGATTATGAAGACAAACTTTTTTTTCTTTGGAACACCAGTCATTTATAATAAGAAAATAGGGTCAATTCACGTTCACAAAGTGACTTAAGGGCAAAATGGTGATGGCTCAGTGTTGCTTTTTGCTATTTGGCAGCTCTGAGCTTCAGCCATTTAGCTCTCACCTCATTGACTCCTCCTCCTCGTGTTGGTGAGCAGATCCCCTCAAAGTAGGCAGTGCCACTGCTTCTGCTCTGAAATGTGCGTCCCCTACGGGCCAAATAATACCAAGAACATTTTCAGGTTTAAAGCTTCTTACAGAGTTGGTTATCATAATGCAAATGCATTGCATAAGGCCCCATGAAATGGTTTGACAAAAAACATTTTTTCCCTCTATTGATGCATTTCTGACTGAAACGAGTGTTTAGGGGGAAGGATATAAAAGTGCATTTTAAGGTTTCATTTGTTAACATTAGTTAACTACATTAGTTTACATAAACTAACAATGAAAAACACTTCTAAAGCTTATTTTTAGTAAATTTTGGTCAAGGTTTTAAAAACTTTTGGAGGTACACTAGAATATAGATGACCTCAAGGCTAACAAACATGAACTAAAGTAAGTTTCATGGGGCTTAACACAGTGTCCTAACCAGATGCGACACAAATCTACGACACACAATAAAATGTATCTTTTCCATGTTAATCTGAGGCGGCGGCTTGAACAGCATACAAACTACAACAGTGATAATCTCAGGCACTGATTATGTGCTAATGTGTGTAAAGTGAGTTTGAATATCACCTTACATGACTTTTATATTATACTAAAAGCGACCATGCATAATTTACCTCAGAACATTAATGTGAACTCAATTTAAACAAAGTTTATTCTATGACAAAGATTGTATCAGTCACTCAGTATGTATTTTTAATAATGTTAAATTTTTTAAATATTTATGAATTACATTATGTACTTATCTATTTCGCTGGAGTGTAAGTGCACTTGCTCTGATTGGCTATGATTGATTTTGTCGTGTCTCATATCTGTTTCATTTCTGATGTGGATAGACAAATTGTTTGTTGCTGGAATCTTATCATGTTGCGACTGGTTAGAACACAGTGTTAATTACATTGAATGGATATTTACATTCAATATATTTATATTGCATGTGTTTAATGCAGTGACCGAGCCTGAGTGTGTCATCTGTATGTAGAAGGAAACATAACATACGAGAGCAGGTGAGCTGCATCACTCTTCTCTTTGATATTCTCCTTCCTGTATTTCATAAAGTCACGCAGGGTCACCAAAGGGTCGTCGCCAACAGAAACCATGTTCTGAGTTGACCATGTCTCCATGGCGACAAGCACTATTCTAGTGTTCAGCTGCTCCTTGTAAATCTGGAATTTAATAGGATGTTTTGTTAAGTATAAAAATTGCTACAGTACTTACTCAAAGAGAACATCATGAGAAAGACTGTGTATATGTCTGTCAAACTTCAGGACATACAACATCAGCCATATTCACTACAGCTTTGGCAAAGTTCCTCGTCTGAGGGGCTGATCTTCGCATCTGTACAAACTACAAAGAGAAACATCAAGACAAATATTACATGAAAAAAGAAATACAGAAAATAATAACGTAAAAGTAAATAAATAAGAGATCTTACCAGTTCATAATCATTGACCACTAGTAACTCTACATACTTTGTTTCACTCTGAACTGTGCGTGGACCCCTCCGAACCTGTAGAGGGAAATATGGAGTCACAGATTTAGGCAAACCAATGTATTTAAAGGGTTGAAGCAACACCACAGAATGAGACATGTCAGTGGTGCCTGCAGCTCTACGGCTATATCTGGAAAACTTTCCCCCTGTAAATATTAAGTAGAAATATTATGTGTATGCTGTACATCTGTTGACTAAACTGACAATGCCATTCATTCATAAATTAATCATTCTTTTGAATTGGTACTTTCTTTTCAGTGAATTAGCCAAAATTAGTTTTTTTTAAGTGGTGAATCGATTTGACACAGTTCATCAATCAGTAAAAAACGACCATGATACTGATTGCCGTTCACACTGAAAGTGTTTTTGAATCTGCCCGTGCTGTTTTTCAGTTGTATTCCTATGTAAACGTACACTAGATGGATCTCTTTGACCATTGTATTGCTTTTTCATGCCTTAGAATGTTTAAAATTGGCTAGAGATGACTTTCTTTAGCTTTACCGTTGCTCTCAGTGATTGTTTTTTTTTTATACAGCTGTATATATAGAGTAAATAATGCACAAATCTGTACATAAATCTTCTGTTCCAGATTCATACACACCATTATTATTTATTGCTAAGTCTTACTTATTTAAATGTTTCTGTTCTCATGTCAGATATGTATGTATGTATGTATGCATGCATGTATGTATGTACCAAGAGCTCCTTAAAAAACACAACAAATTCCTGGTGTGTTTGCGCACACTTGGTGAATAAAGCTAATTCTGATTCTTGTTTGGTCTTAAGAGTCTCAAGTCTTAGAGAAGCTAATAATCAAGAAAATTTTAACTTTTTCAGAGTTGAATTGAATGTTTGGAGTTGTTTTTGAAAAAAAAAAATAATATAAATTACCTCTGTGATAAAATCCCACAGGTGTCCCTGTGAGATGTTTGTGTAATGAAGATCAATGTTCATAATACAGCCAGTGTGAAGAACATGTTGTGATGGAAATGTTTTGATGGAGAAAGTTGAAAAAAATTTCAAAATGTATTATTCTTTTGTTCATCAAAAAATTAAAAAGTTTGATTTCTATTTCATATAATTCCCATTTTAATGCGCTTAAATGTTGCAATCCAAAATGTTAAAATGTAGGGTATGATATTTAATGAATATCTATGTTTTCTAACTTTCTGTTTTATTTGAATATCAAGGTCTGAGATTTACTCAAAAGGTTATTGGACTAATTGGTCTCTGGAAATCGGTATTATTCGCTTTTGTAATGAAACATTTGTGGACACATTCAAGTTTTATGATTTGTCAAGTTACAATAATGTTTTTATTTTGAAGTGAGGCTGATGATACACAGGGCAATTTTTTGAGCAATTTTGCGGGGCAACTTTTTTGAGCAATGTTGCTTGGGCACTTTCCCATCAAGAATGGGTAACAAATTTCAATCTGGATACTTTAGATCAGTCGTGGTCCCTGTGTCTCACCTGGTTGCCTGTTGACGGCAACATTAACCAAAGATGCCCAGCAACATTACTCAAAAAGTTGCCTCGTGCATCATCAGCCTAAAAAGGTATAATTAAACCAATGTAAAATGAATTCCATTAAGTGGCTTCTGTAGTGAAGAACAGATGTTGTGCAGAGAGGGAAAGGACGCAAAAGAAAAACCCTCCATTGCGTAACGCAGTGACCTGGAAGCATTTCCCAGTGGGTACTCTTAAGAGGGTTTTTATGCGTAAGGTTACAAATGTCTGTTCCTTTTTTACGTGTTTCCCAAATATGCAGTTCACATGATACTTAAGTCACTGTCTGTTCATGAAGTGCTGAAATGTCAATCATTCATCCACATTATGACCTACAACTTTTGGTGTAATGTTAATAAATACTTGTCATTTACCTGACCAAGGATTTTCTAGTTAGTTAAAGCAGCACTATGTAACTTTTGGTGCTCTAGCGGTTAATAAACAGAACTGCACACATCCTGCGGAAGAACATTCCAACCGGAGCTGCTTCTCTAAGTTTATGTCTATAGCGATTCACGCAGGTATGTGTTACTCCGCAGCAGTGACGCCCCGATCAGGCCACAATAGTCCAAATATAAGTACTTATTATAAGTGTACCGTAGTGATTCGGAATAAGACAAAAACGCGGTTTGGAAGATGAATTCATGATGTACTCACTCATTATATACATTTAGCAAATTTTGAACACAAAAAAAGTTACATAGTGCTGCTTTAATTATCTACATAATTAAATATTATTTAGCTTTGCTTTAGGGACATTCACTAAGAGGTGCTCCTTGATCCTCAAATTGATAACAAGGACAGCAATGATATGACAGCTTTGGATATTAAAGAGGAAGAAGAGGTTGTGAAATAAATATAAATTATTAAGGTTATTCTCTTTAATTTGGCCATATTAGTTGGGTAGGCCACTGGGCCTCGCTGCCTTTCTTCTAGGACACATGCAAAGGAGCTGTTGTCATAGGGGTATATTTCTAAAATAGAAGTGAAGTGCCCCCCCCAACTGTCTCCACCCACATTTTGGCATTCATTCAACTGCATATTGAATTAGTTAGTAGGCCTGTGTTTTATTTTCTGTTGTGTGGCTCCCTCCCCTTTTCCCAACCTCTACCCTCCCACCTTTCCACAGCTTGACACATTTTTTTTGCCTTTTCCTGATGCGAACGATTTGTGTTAACAGAGTGATTTCACAACCCTTTCACAAGCTAGTCTCAGCCTCAGACGTCACACCCACTGACCGCCCACAGTCTGTTCGAGGGGTATCTTGTACATAAAACCGAAAAACAGGGTCTCGAACCAAACCATTAATCGGATGTATTTACAAAAATTTATATCTTTCTCATTGCCAGATTGTTTTGTGCATTTTCTGTCTTTCTCACCTGTATTTATGTGAGTAAACTCTAGTTTAGTCATGTTTGAGTTGTGTTTTGTCTCGTCTAATGCTCTGTCCAATCCCTTTATGGATATAATTTTGTCATCAATAATTCTGACATTATATTTTGGGTGGGCATAGTTGGTACTAGGCTAGCATCAGTAATTTCAGTCAATTTTAATATATTTAGCGTGTTCAGACTCAGTGCAGTATAACAGCACTCGTCAATGTCTAAAAGTTTGAGATTACCAATCAAATCAAAGAATGTGAGGGTTGAATGTTCACAGAAACTGAGCAGGAATTGTTCTGAGGCACTTCTAATAGTTAAAGAATGTAAGATAAGATGTAAGAAACTAAGCATGAAAGCTGAATCCAGCAATATTTATTTGCTGACTGTGTACTACATAAAATGTTGCCATTTTGAATGTCATCTACAGTATTATGCATTATTCTTCACACAATGTAATTGCTAATTGGTACTGAAAACTGAAAACAATTCAATGAGAACAATCAGATTCAACAGTCAGAATTTGATTTAATGATAAATATATTTAAATCTAAACTGTGATTTTGATAATCTTGTTTTTTCCCCTGATATTTTGTTTCGGCCAGTAGAAGTTCTGAATGGCTGGTCATCTAAAAATTGAGTAGAAAAATTGACTTTTGAGTGAAAAATTTCATTTGAAAACCTGCCTGTCATATCATGTACTGTGTTGAGTCAACAACTAATGCCACCGCATCATGTGAGCCGGATCAATTACTGATGTAATCAAGCCATAAATATATTTCCAGTAGTTATACTTCCTGCTGTTCAGCAAAATACATCAGAAATATCCTTCCCCTTTATGGAACCCTTGTTCAGTTAGTTTACTGTTGGGAGTAAGTGGAGCACTGGTAGTTATGAGTTATCAAAATCCACTGACATCATAGGATCATATATTCTAGGATACTGGCACATTTAAAGTTGAAGTGACTGCCAAACATGTCTGAAAATGTTTTGATTGAGTAACTTGTGGATCAGTGCTGACTCGAGACGCAAACATTGTCAGTTCAGTCCAATTTGGTGAATTGGTTCAACAGTTAACAAAAATAATAATTTCAAAAGAACGAACTGGATTATTTCATTTTAGTCATCACTATTTTCTTCTATCTTCACTATCTTCATAGTCATCACTTCTGGTCAAATGTTTCAAATGATTAAAGGGGTCATATGATGCTATTTTAAAGATCGTTATTTGGTGTAACAGAATATGTTGACATGCTTTAATGTTCAAAAAACACATTATTTTTCAAATACTGTACATTATTGTAGGCCCTCTATGCATCATTTTCAACAAAGCCCCCTCCTTTGACAAGCGCAGTCTGCTCTGATTGGCCAGCTGACCCAGTGCATTGTGATTGGCCAAACACCACAAGCACGCGTCGGAAATGTAACGCCCCTTACCATAATCGCGAGCGTCAGCGTTCAAAGTAAATATCAAGACAGTTAATAATGTTGTTAGTTTTACCATCAGTTCAAGCATGAAAGGGCAACAGAGGCGCGTGACAGACACAGTGATGATGCATTACACATTAGGTTTATGCATTATGCATTACACAGCGGTTAAGACAGCTGACGTGCTATGATTTCTGACAGGCAGTTCACTCTCCTGTGATGTGACCCTGTTCCCCTCACACACACACGACGCGTTACTCTGCGCGGCGCAAAACTACTTACTTAAACTAATAACAAAACATACTTACAGTCGCTGATTCAGAAGCGCCAGATTGTCATAGCAAAGTCGGAATTTACCCTTTTTTTATTTTTTAGAAATAGCCTTTTTGCACAGCCAGCCTTGTACTCGTCCATAAAATGCGTTGCACAAATTCGAACATCTGGGTTGTGCTGTTCTGTTGTAAATAAATCTTAACCAATGATTCCTAATTGCATCTACTTCCGGAAGGCCAAATAAAGTGATTTTGCTTTCGTACTGAAACACAGAGTCTCCCTGACCTGGCTGCATCAACACGACTGCTGTTCCTGAAACCACGTCTTCTTTCTTTGTGTGCACATTATGCTAATATTTCCACATAGTGACATAGATATGTCGGGGCGTGTTAGAACGAGCCGTTTTAGGTAGGCGTGGCTGACTTATCTACATAATTAAATATTATTTAGCTTTGCTTTAGGGACATTCACTAAGAGGTGCTCCTTGATCCTCAAATTGATAACAAGGACAGCAATGATATGACAGCTTTGGATATTAAAGAGGAAGAAGAGGTTGTGAAATAAAAATAAATTATTAAGGTTATTCTCTTTAATTTGGCCATATTAGTTGGGTAGGCCACTGGGCCTCGCTGCCTTTCTTCTAGGACACATGCAAAGGAGCTGTTGTCATAGGGGTATATTTCTAAAATAGAAGTGAAGTGCCCCCCCAACTGTCTCCACCCACATTTTGGCATTCATTCAACTGCATATTGAATTAGTTGTAGGCCTGTGTTTTATTTTCTGTTGTGTGGCTCCCTCCCCTTTTCCCAACCTCTACCCTCCCACCTTTCCACAGCTTGACACATTTTTTTTGCCTTTTCCTGATTTTCTTGTGTGTGTTTGATATCTTGAAATCTTACATCACTTGTCAAAAATACAGTAAAAACAGTAATATGATAAAATATTATTAAAATTTAAACAAACTGTTATTTATTTGAATATATTTTAAAAAGCAATGTATTCTTGTGATGGCAAAGCTGAATTTTCAGCAGCCATTACTACAGTCTTTAGTCTTCTTGAGCTTGGTGCTCAAGAAACACATCTTTTTATAACCAGTTTTGAAAACGTTTGAAAAGTTTGAAAAGGATCATTAATTGTTTTTGCTTTTGTGATACACTACCATTCAGAAGTTTGGGGTAAGCACAAAAAGAAATTCATATTTTTATTCAGTTTCCACAAAAGTATAACTTCACAACTGTTTTCAACATTTATAATAATAATAAAAAAATTCTTGAGCAGCAAATCTGCATATTAGAATGATTTCAGTATCACTTGACACTGAAGACTGGAGTTATAACGGCTGAAAATTCAGCTTTGTAGACACAAGAATAAATTACATTTTAAAATAGAATACACTTATTTTAAATTGTATTAATATGTCACAACATTACTAGTTTTCTTATTCAACTTTTGAGCGGTAGTGAAAGTGAAAGACTAATAAGACCTATTAAAAAGTGAGACTAACCTATGATATAAGCATGCAGGGCTCATTTAGGAATTCTTGGGCCCGGTACAAAAACTTTACCACGGTCCGCCTTTGGTTGAAACCAATTTCTAGGTGCCCTTTTCGGCAGCCTGTTGTGCATGACTAATTTCAAGAAAAAAATAAAAAATAACTGATCAACTGATGTCAAAAATAAAAACTCTCACCTGTCTTTTTGCCCGTCTCAGCCCATCTGTGAGCTCCGGCTCATTTGTTTCCATAGAAACGGGATATTCATTGTTAATGTCAGAGTCACTGCTGTTCCTGGTGCTTCCTGGAAGAGAAGCAGCCATATACGGATGAAAACCATCCCGAACAAAAAGTTCCCACTTGTCAGCTTTCAGTGGATCGATAAAGATGTGTATTACTAAAAAATTATCCATGCAGAAAATCAATATGCAGCAGATGGAGAAAGAGAGAGATCAGGAAGGATGTAAAAGCAGACATGGTCTGACTGATGAAGAAAACCCCCTGAGTATAGATCATATAGGACAGAGACTGCATATGTCTTATTGTATTAAAGGAAGAGTACACTTGAAAATAAAAACATTCTTTTATCCTGTAGAGCACAAGACATTTGTCCAAGTTGATCTTTTCCATACCAAAAAAAAAAAAAAAGTTGTCTCTAATTTGTTCAATCAGTATTTTCATGAGAGTCATGACAGAGTTCATGTGTGACTGGTGAGTCTTTGAAAGACAGTCATTTTGAAATGACATGAGGGTCATTTTACAATATTTGTCGAATGGGAGGAATCTGTATTTTACCTGAGGAATGTGGCCTCAACCGGATGTCTGCCATTCTGTATACAACATGAGTATTTACATCCTGTGTAGGGAGAGTAAATACCTCTGCATTTTATAATCTGAACACCTTTGGCATGCTACTGTCAATGCACCATAAACTGTGTCACAGTCATTTTCAGGTAATTCAATTTACACAAATAGAAGACATCAAACTGATTCATGTTCAACTATGCTTAAAATAAATTTGGTTACTTTTGTAGCGGCTCTGTTTGTCTTGGAACAAACTCCTCCCACAGAAATTTTTGTAGGTCAAAACTGGAAAACAAGTTCATTTTCCTGTTCCATCGTCATACAGTCAATGGGTTTTTGGTTAAATGTCTGAAATAAGGTCAAGCTCAAGATATTTTGATATTTAATCAATACCATAAAATACATCAGTATTTTAAAATACATAATACCCCCTTGTGATTTTTTAAAAGCAAACTCTAACTAAAATTTTCTGGGGGGAAAAAAAATATTTTTTTTAAATAATTTTTTTTATTAAAGACTGAAAAAAGTTGTCAGAAACTTATGGTGATGTTGAAATCATGTGACTATGGTGTAGTTTGTTTATAGCCTGCATTTAGTAAATGTTCGTAAATTTTTTTAAATGTTTTTCAGATTATCATGATGAAGAGAAACATACACTTGGTCACAGAGTTTATTTTCTGCAATAATCCAAAGGCCAGTGTAAAAATCATATTGGGTTTTTGTTGAGGGAACCAGGGTGATGCTAACTTCCAGGTTGGCCTACAAAAATACATCTTTGTAGTGCTCTTTATTGCTCCATCTTGAAAAAGTAGCCCTGCCTCAAAACAACCATTCAAACAGCATCACATCTGAAAGGCCAAACAGAAAATTGAACGAGGGTGTTTTAACCAAAATACAAGTGTCACATTTCTGCTCATACACCCTCCACCTGCCATGCCTGGTAGGCTTCCAACACAAGTGCATCACTGTAAATGAGAGAGACGAATGGAATTATGTTTTCTGGTAATTAACCACAATCCACAGATGCTATTGACAGAGTTTAATCCCCATTTAACCCAGAATAGTCTTGTTAGTCATGATAAACTGAGAAATATGTTCTTTGTACTTATAATATCTAAATAAAATGGTACAAATTAATCACTTGTCTTGAAAATAATGTCAGATGTTGCTTATTGTTCTAAAAAAAGGCAATCTTCATTTTATATCAAATTTCTTGACAGACTTCGATCTCATAATGCAGTGCTGCTCTAATATCATGCATAAGCTGCTCTGTCTCATATTTTGTCACTTGACATCTCTCCTTCTGCTCTTCACCTCCGTCCCACATACAGATGTCTGCTGTTTTACCTGTCAGTCAACCACAGTAATGCACATTTCTGTGCATGTGGCTAATATTCAGTGCTTCCCTGTCTCTTCTGTTTCGGAATTGTGTGTCTACTCGTGATTTTTTCCAGACTGCAACAGGCAGATAGAGTGACAATTCTCCTCAAGAGAAAGTTGAGAGAGATGAATATTTCAGCTGCATACTGACCTTGCCGCTGCTGTTGTGCAAGGGCTCAATGCCGTATGAAAAGTTGCCATCTGAGAACATCCCTCTGTAGACACACCAACATCACAAATGTGAGACACTCCAATGACAACAACCCTAATACAGCTTAAAAATGCAGACTTGATAGGGATTTATTAGGTACCACTTTACAATAAGGTTCCATTTGTTAACGTTACTTAACTGTATTAATTAACAAAGCATTTTAAGGTGTCCTTGTTACAATGTAATTATACCTTTAAGTACTGAGTAATATTAAGTAACCATGTATTTACTAGATGGTTAGGGCTAGGATTAGGGTTTGTTTTAGGGTTACTTGCATGTAATTATGCATAATTTATTGTTTTTTATAATAGTAAGTACATGTAACGTGTAACAAGGGCACCTTAAAATAAAGTGCTACTCATTTTTTAATCTCAGTAAATTTAAATTTCAACAGTTACTAATATATTATTATTATTATCAAAAGTATATGTAAACCTTATTTAAAAGACCTTGAGTGCTTTTTTATTTTTGTAATTTCAACTGAATATATACATTTGTGAGATTTAGTCAATAGGTCAATTTATCTAATTTTGTTTCTCTGGAAAATAGTGATCTATGACATTTCATTATATTGAATACCAAAATATTTTCTTACTTATTTTTATATTAAATTATAGTTTTTATTTTGAATGGGTAGAATTGGCACAGAAGGCCCCAAGTGGCATGTTGTTACTAGAGTTTTTTTCTACGCCTTTCTTTAAAACCTATTGTCACGAATCTGGTCCATGAATTTCCATCCACTTGCCACCAGAGGTCGCCCTCCCATGATATTGACTCTCACACCACACAGACTGTTACACATCACCCTGGACTACATTTCCCATGCTCCATTGCACTAATCACAAGCTCACCTGAAACCAATCACACACAGCTGCTACCAATAACACACACTATATAAATCAGTCTCACATCACCATTCACGGCTGAGAATTGTTTGCGTTTATCACTCTCCTAGTTTTAGCACATTACGGAGCCAGTTTCCTGCCCTAGTTTCTAGTCCTTAGTTCCTAGTCATAGTCATAGTCTTGTCTTGCCTGCTTTCCCGTGTTACCTGATTTGTGCCTGTTTATCTTGGATTAATCCCTTTGCCTGCTGTTTCGGACTGTGTTTGCACCTCGTCTGGACTACTGCTCGTGTTATTGGATTTCCCCTCTTTTCAAGCCCTCTGGATAATGTTCGCTGTCGACTGACTCACGCCCGGTTTGGATTACTCTTTTTGTCTTGCCCTCAGTATACCTGTTTGCCATTGTCAGAACTGTCTTGCCTGCTTTCCCGTGTTACCTGATTTGTGCCTGTTTATCTTGGATTAACCCCTTTGCCTGCTGTTTCGGACTGTGTTTGCACCTCGTCTGGACTACTGCTCGTGTTATTGGATTTCCCCTCTTTTCAAGCCCTCTGGATAATGTTCGCTGTCGACTGACTCACGCCCGGTTTGGATTACTCTTTTTGTCTTGCCCTCAGTATACCTGTTTGCCATTGTCAGAACCTTGCCTGTTTTTATGACCACGCCTTTAAATAAAAGCTTTGCAGATTCACGTCTCGTTCGCTCCGTAACACCTATAGGCTAATTGAGTGAAATAATTCAACCGAATTCTAATTTAAATTAAATATGTAAATATATTTATGTCTATATAACCATAGGACGTATCTTTCATATGAATCCATTTTACTGGGAATTTGCCTTGTCTGTCATCAGTAATTAAATTATTACTCTAAATTTCCAAAACCATTTTACATCGAAGAGCTGATTTAGCATTTTACATTAAAGACAATTAAGTATGATATAAAAAGTTATTTATACATTCAGTAAAAGTTCAGTTGGGGGGGCTTCTTGCCCCAATAGTGGGCAATAATTTTGATAATTTTATATTTTGTGCTACGGCAACTAATTTAGCAAAGGTTACTTAAACCGTATTGCCTCTTTTCATTTTCATTTTAACATTAATAGAATAAAGACCAAAGATTACCTGTTAGATTTACCCAAAACTAATTATATCTTATGTTTAACCACTACAAAGACATCAGAGCCAGCGGCAAATGTCAGAAGGACTAGCCGAAGTTAGGCTACTCCCGTCGGGAAACATGAGCACTGAGTGCCCGCTGATCGCCTGGAGCTCACGTCTCTGAAATTGGCGACACACATTATGACGAGAGGGGCGGGGCCGAGAGCCGTGGGAACGGAGCGAGGCCGGTGGAGTACATGCTAATGCACGACACCTGCGCCATTTACCGGTCTCGAGTCCCACGGAGGAGCTCACAACAGTGACAACAGTGTTGGATTAGAGAGGACCAGGCCTGGATTTTATTTAGTGTTTTGTGTGCAGCAGTCGTCCGCGAGGGGCTGGCGCTTTACTTTCATTTTGTGTTTGTTTATTTTATTAAAGTCTTTAAATGTTCGCCGGTTCCCGCCTCCTCCTTCCCGTGACTACGAACTGTGTTACACACATTTTCAAATAGGCGCTGTCTTTATAAATAAACTGCAGATTTGAGTTTTAAACAACTCCTTTCTCGCCTGAAATACTTTTAAAATTACATTTCATGACACAATAACAGTAATATTTAGGAAATTATGCGAATATATGGTGGTTGAATAGGGGTTGAAATACAATGCCACCATACTGATGTCACCAAAGTGCAATTGCTGAAATATTGTGTGATAATTGAGTGTGTTTGTTCTCTTTGCACTGTTGAAGCAGATAAAGTGTTGCCGCTTACTGTAGGCCATGACAGGTGGAGAGAGCTGCCCATGACCTCTGAACTCCTCTCACGTGACCGTGATAGTAACAGTGCTCTCCTCCCTGCAATCTCACACACATTCACAATCACACACTGTATCGAAGTAAAATGATTACACAGTGAACAGCCCTCAAATATGACAGTAACCACGGCAACATTCCCCATTAAAATTAATCAGATCACTTTTCCAATGTTCATGAAACGCTTTTAGCATGCCTTTCTTCCTGTCTGGTGTGAAACGTGTCCCCCCTCAAATCTGATATTTTGGTTTCTATTGCTCTATTTTGGTTTCACTCTATTGGTGAAAATGTTGCATCTGATCACTTAATAAAGTAACAGCTACATCCTCTTGATAAGACACAAGATTTGAGGAATCATTCATCATGTCCACAGCACAAAACAAATTTAAGAGCGGTGGGGTCTGTAAGCGGACACCCACACATTTAAACGCGTAGGAGACATTAATGTCAGTGGTGTGATTGGTGTATCTGAGGTAGATTTTCAAATGCTGCTGGGATTCGTTCTACCAGTCTGGCTGTATTTTTCTGCACTGCAGTCCTGGTTTCTGTATCTCTGCTGCAGTGTAGTTGCTTAATGACTTCAGCTTTTCCACTCAATGCTTCATTCTTCCTGTGTGTGTCTGTCTCTATCTCTCTCTCTCTCTGACTCAGTTGGACAAAGTGGACTAGAACTGTCTATAAGCAGTTGTCATAGCAACAATGTTGCGATTGGTCAAACGTGGTTGACACTGAACAGGAGGGGCGGATGCATTCCCAGACTCATTTGCCTCACTGCATCAAAGTCGTGTGCTAAGAAAGGGAGTGGGTATATTCCCAGACCCACATATGATACCTCAGAAGTTTACATTAAAAGACAGGCAGTGAACTACAGCTATTAAAGAATTTGCTAATTATATGTCTTATTATATTATTCAAAAATCATTATGATATTTGTCCCTAATGAAAACTAATAAAGCCATATTACCATGGAATTATGGTACATTATCATGGTTATATTACTACAGCTAAGATATTATTTGCAACAGGGGATCCAATATCAATCTGTAACAAAATCAATATAAAGGGATACAAATAGAAAAAGGGATATTATTTTCCTTACCAGACTTTGAAAAGGTCGCCCATCCTCATCGAATTGGCGTTCAACATAGTTAGACGACAATAGATCACTGCACACACACACACACACACACACACACACACACACACACACACATAAATGTCATTAGAGGGAATAATATAATATAGAGAGAGGGAATGAGAATATTTGTGTTTCTGCTAGTGTCCTGTAAAAATTATTTTTGGAAATCGTAAATAAATACAGGTTATTGTTTTACACTAAAATACAATTTCATTCTTTCTTCTTTAAAATGTAATGTTTAATTCACTTGCCATTAATGTTACTTGCCATTTATTTGTAATTATTTGTGAAATTTCTGATTGAGAATTGTTTCAAAGTAAATCATAGTGTTTTTTTTTTCTTTCTTTTTTTTAAGTAAGTGGGATTTTGAACATACTGATTGAGCTCCAGGTCTAGAACAAATGGGATTCCAAATGCCGTCACCTGGAATGAGATCTGAGCCAAATGAATGGGCTGAGAGAAAGAAGAACAGATACAGGCAGGTTGGTTACAATATGGAAATTGCAAGTTCCCAGACATTTCTGGGTGAACACGTGGTTTATCACAGCAAGGACAATCAGCTGTCCTTCTTCCTGTCTCCCTGTAGCACTGTCTTAGACGTCTTACATTACCGACATTGCAGTTTATTGCTCTGGCCATATATGCAGTCCTTATGCCTCCCTGCAGCAAGAATATGGCATGTTCATGCAGATGAGAAGGGACCCTGGGCATCTTATTCTGGTGATTTTCAGAGTCAGTAGAAAGGTCTCTTTATTGTCCTAAGTTACTGTAACTGTGAATTTAATTGCCTACTGTTAACTGTTGGCTTAAAGACTGTTACACAGGCGCATATGCATTAATTGTTTATGGTTCACTAAGATCTGTAAAGCTTGTTTGGATTTGACTAAATTACTTTAAAATACAGATCCCCGAAATAGGAATATATATATATTTTTTTATATTTCGAGTTTATATGACAGGGTTTCTAGGTCTGCAAAACAAAACTAGCTTAATAGCAAATCAAAAATAGCTCAAAACTAACCCAATGACCCTATCCCAAATATAAAAACTCAAAATATGCGACTCCCATATCTACAATACATATTTTACAGTCACTGTTATGCATTCTGCACAATTTCATAAAGGAGCTCAAAAGCTCTCTACCTGTGCCAACTCACCATCTAGCACAATTTAATGCTGATAGAATCAATGAATCATTGTTATCATTGATAGAATTAAAAAAAAGTGTAAATATTTCAATACAAGCATTTGAGTCAAATACAAGCTATGTAATATGTCAGTCCTTTAACTCACAACAGTGTAAATAGGGTTAAAGTGAACCATCAAATTTATTGACAAGCATTTATGGTAAACTAAAATATGCTTTAATGTAATTTCTATTGAAATTTGCCAAACCTCAAAGGGCACCTATTATGGCCCTTTTTACAAGATGTAATATTGGTCTTGGGTGTCCCCAGAATGTGTCTGTGAAGTTTCAGCTCAAAATACCACAAATGTAATTTATCATAACATTTGGAAAAATGTCATTTTGGGGCATGCCTAAAAAAAGAGCTGTTTTGGTGTGTATCACTTTAAATGCAAATGAGCAGCATATTCCCACCCTGTCTTTGAAGAGGGTGTAGTGAGCTGCATATTCCCACCCTGTCTTTGAAGAGGGTGTAGTGTATACGTCTCTGCTTTGCATACCTACAGCTATAAACAGCAATATGACTGACTGTTGTTCAGCCGTACATATGGGAAGCCAAACGCACCAAAAGTTGGACTAAACAGCTCGATGTTACAGAGCTCACGCAGCGCTGACCTGTCATCAACTCGACAGTGCAGGGAGGACTTGTTTGCTAGCATCACTGAACAGACAGCGCAGCACAGATCAATTAAAATACTTTGATAGCATATGCACAAAAACACGTTTTTTTGTAAAATTTGTTAAAATTACAAATGACTTGCTTCTTGCGTCAGACCAAGGCTGTGTCTCATTGCTAGTTTTACTTGATCTTAGTGCTGCGTTCGATACTATAGATCATGACATACTCATAGATCGATTACAAAACGGTTAAAATGTTAGCTAAGCACTATAATGACACGACATTCACAAAACAGTCTGGAGTGAAATGATTTGCACAGACATATACCGATTTAGGCAGATTTTGAGGCGCATTACCTTCAAAAATAAAAGTAAATGTTGGGAGAAAATGAAAAATCTTATGTTCAGTCTTACATCCAAACACAGAACACCGGGATTGCTTACGAGATATTGTTGACATTACAGTTGCTTGAGTGCGGAGAAAATGGAGGACAGCGCACAACCAACACAATTTGCTGAGGGTGGAAACTACGGTAATGCAAGACTGTCAGTCAACGGCCGTGGCCGGGGCCTAAACAATGTGACGTCATATTGCTTTGAGAATCAAAATGGCAGGCCTATTGAGACTGTTTTGGTTTAATGGGGATTAAAAAATAATGAGTGTTTGAATTTTTATCATTGTAGGGTGGTTGTGTTCACACACTGCCAACACACAATTATGTCCAAACACCATGTAAAAGTAGATTTTGCATAACAGGTGCCCTTTAATTATATTTGCAATGACACATTTGTAATGATGAAGATCTAATTTAGCACATTTAAAATACTTTAATACCAAATAAAACTACTATTATAATAAAGTACTTTACATGTGCTTTAGTATGTTAGTCAACATTTCAAAATAAGTGTTCTTCTTTAAAGCATGACAAAGGATTATTAAAACAAAGATGTGTACTTTAAAGTAAAACTTGCAATGTGACATTATTACAGTGTGTTAAACAGTCATTAAAGTGTACTCTAAGTACACTTAATTGGGCTTTTATTTCATGAATATTACACTATTTGCAAGTACATTTTTAAAAATATTAACTTTTAAGATTTTGAATACACTAAGTGCACATTCAATACAAATAAGCACACTTTTTTGCTGGCAATATGCTAACTAAAAAAACGCTCCTTGTATTCCTTGTAAAAACGTAAATGTAAACTCGTTTGGAATTATGTGGAGTTGTGTATGTAGAACGTTCAAATCAGTCACTTCTTATGATTCTTTTCAGTTTGGATGCTGCTTTAGCAGGACTTCAGCGATTTGCAGTCAGTTGCCAATTTCTACTGACAGATCATTCTGCTGGTGGGAGATGCAGCCCCCTGATTCAAGTGAATACCACATCAAAACAAAAGCCCCTATTAGAAAACAACAGCAACTAAATCAGCTTTCAACCAGCAAAATGTTTGTCTTTTTAATCTTCCATCAAAATGTAACTTATTCTGCCTCTAAACCGACATCATCAAACCAGCCCCTCCAACCACTTGACATAGACAACACACTTCACCCTCCAAATCAAAGTCCTGCCTAAAAGTTATGCTTTTATGAGAAAGGACAGTGGAGATTTTGACAGGAAAGTGGAGGGAAAGAGAGGGAATAGGTGACAGATTCAGACAGAAGCCGTTGGGTCCAGTGCCTGTAGGGCGGTCACATAAGGGTTGTCAAGTGCTCTGCACCAGTGTCAGGTAAAGCAGCTCAAGTTTATGAGGATGTAAAATGGCCTTTGACAGACAGGTGGTATATATTGCATCCCTGGTTACAGAAGACGAATGGTGTGGGTGTGAAATGCGATCACCTTGCAATACTTGCAGTTGAAGACACGAAAACGAATACCTGCCTCAATGCAAGAAGCAGGGAGTGCCTCCACACTCATTTATTGCACTAAATAAATCATTCAAAAACTACAGTCTCGCACTGTACAGTAGGTTAGATCAAATACAGACAGAGATGGGTAGAGTGTAAAACAATACTTTATGTTAAGCCAAATAAATGCTCAGGACCCCATTGTGAAGCCAATTTTGCAATAACATCCGGATGACTATACATTATCCTGAATATTACACAGCTATAAAATATTGATTGAAGTTAAAATAATAAAATAATACAGTTATTATGTCTGACCCAGCATGCTGGGTTGCTTTTTTATGGTTTAAAATTACTACATTGCTAGGCTAAAATGAACCCAAATCGAGCTAGACATTAAACTACTAAATTAAATCACTTTTACACACACAGAATGACTATCAAAAGATAAATATTGATTAAGAGAAAAGTCAAAAGTAACATGCATGTAAGAAGAAATTCAGAAAAGTATGGCATTAACAGCTACAGAGTTTATAAATGAAGCATTGAACATTTGTTTAATATAACTTTTAAGATCAAATTAGACTTTTTTGGTAAATTTTATATATTGCATAAACATATTATACAAAAGCACTATTATACAATAGTTGTACAATTAGTTAATAGTTAAGTTCTTTACAAACTATTCTGGCATGACAGTAAATAAACCACAACACTAACACTGATATTATAACATTTATCAGAAACATATGTGTGAAAGAATGTGAGCATGTGTATGAATGACAGAGTGTAAACTCAATTTCTACTAAACAACAACACAGAACAAGCATTTAACTTTTTGTTTTTACAAATTATACACTTACAGTTTGTTTCATAGTCCATGAATACAGATCAGGCATAGCTGCCCATTTCCATGATCTCTTTAGCATAATTGATGTAGTCATGAAGAAGCCCTATCAGCACAGCAAAGGCATGTGACATCTTTTACATTATCCAAGGCAGCCTCCTCCTTTAAAACCACTGTTGCATCAGTTTAGGGGAATGGACATTCTCCTCTTTGACCAGCATTCATCCCAGTCACCGCCTGTTCTTCATCAGTGGCCTAAACTAGAAAAGCATTTGAAAAAAAGAAAACATTTAATTAAAATCTATCCATCTTCAGATAGAGGTGCATCCACATCAGTAAGGACAGGTAAATAGTCTGTTTTATAAATTCAACCACTTTGTGTGGTTGTTTAATGTCTCAGTCTACCACAGCGCTCTAGAATGCTATAATGGCAGCACTAGTGTGAGGGCATGTAATATTGTTTAAATAAATATATTGCTTTCAGAAAGCTACTTCTTTACTGAAACATTAAAACAGACATGACATTCACATACCTCACAAAATTTCATGTGCGTGGAGGGCTGCTCTTTAAAGAGTTAGTTCATAAAAAAATGAAAATAGTCAATTTATTCTCCCCCGTGTTGTTCTAAACCCATACAATCTCTGCTCATTTTTGGAACACAAATAAATATATTTAATATTCTCTTAATTTTTTCTCTGTATTTTTGAAGCTTGAAAATACTGATTATCTAGACTTTCAATGGATTAACAAAAAATTATGAGAGATAAAAATATCTTCATTTGTGTTCTAAAGATAGACAACAAACGTCTTATAGGTTTGGAATGACATGAGGGCAAGTAAATGATTTTTTTGTGTGAACTATTCCTTTAAGAAACGAAGACCAAGAATGATGACTCTCCAAATCAGACAACTCCAAAGTTGGTTTGAGTTCTGCAATGAAAAACACAGACATCAATGGTTTACATAAAATATGAGCACGTAAAATGTTGCGTCAAAATGTGAAGTAAACAGGCAGGAGACAACAGAAACATTTATTTTCTAAAAATAACTCACATCAATCTCAAAAGAATGATGCTCTCCTATGTCTCTGGCTTTCAACATCTACAAAAACAAACATTCTTTTACTCTTAGTAAAAAAAAAAAAAATTGATAACATGATGGAATTCTGAAGTTTACTTGACTCGTCTTTCCCTCTCTTCTGAAGAAGCTGAGAAAATCGCCTCCTTACACAAGCAGGGTTCTGTGTCGTTAACTCCTGGCGCGGGCACAGTGAAGACACAAAGCTCAACAAGTCTGAAATATAACATGCAAAACATTACTTTTAACAATTATCACTTCATCAGCCTCAAAATAATTAGGCTAGTCTTTATTACATAACGCTGTTTCCTTTAGGAAACTACATTCAATTTAACCGCGCAAAAGAAGTAATATGTAAATGTAAATATGTTAATAATCCTCTCTTAACACCTTTAAAAATTTAAATATTGTAAAATCTTATGTAAATATGACATAAGGCACTCACTGTCATTATATTAAAAGCACCTCTAGTATTCAGTAAAAGAGTTAAGACTATTTCTGAGGCGAAATCCGCGTCCGCGTATTTTTCAATACAAGCTCTTTTTGGAATATTTCCGCCTTCCATGAAATCTTAAAATACTACCGGACTCAAACAATGAATGATGACTTTACATTTTTAATCTTTACTTACCATAAACCGTCTTTCACTCGCTTCCATCTGAAGACGCTGAGAAAATGGCGGCTTCTCAAACTGGTGTCGTCCGATGTTTAAAGTGACGTGCGCGCTCTCTTTCACATCTGAGTTCCCAACCCAGCGCTGCTGGGTTATAGATCAAGACCAATTTTCAACACAAATTGGGTTAAAACAACCCAACGTCCTTACCCAGCGGTCTCAACCCAGCATTTGGGTTGAAAAAATAACCCAGCGTTTTTTAGAGTGTATTCCTTTAAGTCATAGGAAAAGGAACTGTCATTGGTGCCAAAAATTACATGTATGATACAAATAGTAATCAATAACATCAGCAATAGCAAATCAGTATTACTGTATCTCTGCCAATAACAACGTCAACCAATAAGAGTAAGAATCAATGTTCAACCTCACAAATTAACCAGAAATCATGATTTATTTCAGTTAACTAAACAATATGAACAAAACAATATGTGGACTGATGCACAGACTGTTTAAAGTAGCACAATTATGCTGTCATCTAAGATATATAATTTAGATCAAATTGCAGAGCAATCAAGCCACTGCAACAAGTTTAGTCCAAAAATCTTTAAACAAAAATGTGCAAAAACTGCTTGTCACTGGTGTACTACTCTCTAAGTGGCATATTTATCTCTATACAGTATATTTCAACTTCACTAATATTAAGATAAGATACAAAGTTTTCCTTACTGTCCCAGTGACAAGCTGTTGTACCCCTAAAACAGTTTTTGCACATTTTCTGACAGTGATGGTGGATGTGTAAAATGAACTTTTGATTATAAAAGTAAAGTACTTCAGTGAACGCCTAACAGTATTAATAAAATTACGTACGTATGTCTATACAAGTTAGTTCCAGTCCTCTATTTTGACTAAGAAAACAGCGTTCCATGATTGCTGTCTTACTGCTTGTATCACTGTGTTTGATTCTGTTTGTTTCATTCTGAAACACAATTTGAGTGAGGAATAGAAAATAGAGACTGTGAAGTAGAGCACTGTGCTATGTACGACTGATATATCCTGTCTTTTTACTCTTAACAGTTTTAATACAATTAAATGTCAAGTTTTCAATCATTTTTATTCTTTTCTTTTTTTTCCGGATGGAATGAAGTGTAGTTGTATAGTGAATTGTTGTATGTTAACCTGCTTTCCTGATTGCTCAAGACAAATTTCTCAATATAGTGAGACAATAAAGGATAAATTAATCTTCTTGTTATTTTATGTCTGTTGCATCTGTTTCATGATTGTTTTAAACTCATTTTCTGTAAACAGTTTGAATTACCACTGTGTATAAATGTGCTAAATAAATGAAACTCCTTGCCTAGAACTGGAAAACTAGGCTGATTAGTGAACTCTTCAAACAATCCTTGTGTTGTCTAATCTGTACAATGGGTTTATTGAAGCTTCAACTAGTCTGGCATTAGCATTCAATGTCATGTCATTTTTTGGTGGTAGCCCTTTGGTACTGTATCATATGATGTCCATTAGGTAATATCCTGCCTTCTTCTGGAACTATTTTTGTTGGTGGATTAAAAAATGTAGAAAAACTGAAATGTAAGGTATTTGATATTAACTTATATTTATAGAATCTCTGTATAAATGCAATACTTTGTTGTAACAATTTTATAAAATACATATTATAATTTTTATTGTAATAATGTCATTATTAGTTAATTATTCTGTATTATTAAATTGTTCAAAATCAAAAATGAAAATGCTGTCATCATTTACTCTCATTTCATTCAAAACCAATAAGTCTCTTGTTCATCTTCGAAGTGCAAATGAAGATTTGCAGACCAGATTTCTGTCCCTCAATTAAAAGTCCATAACCAAAACTTTGATGATTCAAAAGTCCATAAAAACACTGTAAACCTAATCCATATGAATCAAGTTATTTAATCCAAGTCTTCAATCACTTCATATGATGATTTAATTTTAATTTTAACTCACACATAAAACATTGATCAACGCACAAACATAGAACCCATCAAATATGTTAAATGGAATCGCAAGACTGAGTACCCCTGCAAGTAGGAGGCCTTTACTGTGGTGTATTTGTGGCAATGTGGTTACATGGACTTTTAATGGATGGACAGAAACCTCTCAGGTTTCAGATGTCAGGATTCAAGATGAAGTAAACGATGACAGAATTTTCATTTTTGGGTGAACTAACCCTTTACAGATTCAGTCTATACCAACACTGAGACAGACCCGTTTACTCTTCCCCCAACTGTTAAATATTCCACCCTCCTCTACAGCAAGAAGTCAATATTACATTAAAGTATACATTTACAAGTAGAACCTTTAATGTGCACTTTACCCCTCTGAAAAGGGCTCAGTGCCAATTCTCTCTCAGCTCTATAGCCTTCATGACAAATGGGGTTTGGAAGAAAATTGCTAAGAATGTTATTTATCAAGGCCGGAAGTGCATGATATGGGGGTGCATGATAGTCTTTATTACATAACGCCGTGTCCTTTAGGAAACTACATTCAATTTAACCGCACAAAAGAAGATAATGAATTAACATGTAAATATGTTAATAACCCTAATAGTAAAATGCAATGATTTATGGGATTTAAAAAAAAACATATCAGTAAATTATTAATCAGAATATTAGAGGGAGATGTGTATATTGCAGTTAGAGCAATAGGTTATACCATTATATTTATTTAGTGCTAATCTTGGGATTAAATGCCATAGTATTTGGAATATTCTGAGATTTTTTGAACATTTGGAACCTTGGAATGCATCTGGCGCAGGGCCAGATGGAGAGCTGAGCAAAGAGCTGAGAATATTACACTGTTATTGGCAGCCAGACGCATCAAAATAACTAAAATATTTAATTAACACACACTAAAAGCCACAAAACTTGAATTTTCAAATCATGGCCATTTAAAAAAATAATAAAACATGAAAGAGCATTTAAAACCCATTGAGCATGCTTAATTTTATGTTTTTTGGAACTGACTAGATGGTGGTCTGAATGGAAAAATGTCAAAAGTGTAGAATGATTGGCACACTCTAAAAAAATGCTGGGTTGTTTCAACCCAATGTTGGGTCAAATATGGACTAACCCAACTGTTGGGATAAATTTTGGTTACATTTTTAAATTAGCTTTTTAACCCAACATTTGGGTTAGTCCATATTTGACCCAACATTGGGTTGAAACAACCCAGCATTTTTTAGAGTACACTTTTCTATCCCCAGAGGCCACGAAAGTGGATATATTCGTAAATGGCAATAAATAAATGAATAAATAAATAAAGTAGCTATTGTTGTAGATCACATGACAGTGCTACAATGGCAAATGTAGGACTACTACATGATGTATAATTAACACTCAAGAAGTTTTCATCAAATGCATTAATACTCTGATGGTACACAAATTCGGACTCGGCAGGTAGTTGGAAGGGAGGGGATGGAAGATAGAAGACCTTGGTGACATCAGCCAAAGAGTAAAGTAATTTCAGAGAAGGGAGCAAGTTAGGCTATTATATTATGATAAAAGTTGATGCTTGTTTTTCACATATATCGTTCATTATAAGACCAGGAACATGTGCATTAAGAAAGTAAAAGGGGTCGATTTTGATTTCATGTTTCAGTGGAGAGTCACTCACATGCGCTCCATCAGCATCAGTCTTTACTAGAGTACCCAAGTGTCCGTGCGGAAGCTCCTCCTCCGCGTCAGTCCGCTGCAGCAGCCGCTGAGGCTGCGTGAGCTCCTCTGCATACGCGTTCTGTTCGCGTCCCCGTTCCGCTCCGTCCCGCTTGATGCTGCTGCCCCAGCCTTTCAATATAGGACACATTCATTAAAACTGTAAGACAATCGTCAAAGCCATGATTCTGTTTTAGTAATTCCTATGCGTTTACAGCCGCTACACTCTATCTAGCCTGCGGCATCACTGCGTATTCTGGCGCGACGCTGAAAATTCACAGCCATGCCCGTGACAGAAAACGGGGCCATCCGTAAAACGAAGAAATCTTTGCATCTGTTGGCGCACAATAAACATAAATAGCTACACCGATGGAGCTTGTACTAATATCACGAAGCCGCTCCCAACGCGGCGTTCGTCGCTCACCTGTCACGGCGAGTCGCGCGGTGACCGCAGCCCACAGGAGGAGGCAGCGCGTCGCCAACATGATCGCATAGCCTACTCCTGCGGCTTCAACCGGAGCGAAAAGAAGCGAAACGCGACATTCACCGCCACATCCCGTTTCGCGGCGATGTTAAAGTCACCAGGAAGACGTTAAGGGCATCCGTGGAAAACAAGCAGACGCTGATGGGAAAGACTTCAGAAAGTATCAGCTTGCGCGAGGCACCGTGATGTCTGCTTATATCGCTCGTGTGTTGTCGGTCAGATTGCGGGTGGAATTCATGTTGGGATTGAAACGCTCCTTCTGCGGGACTCCCACCCGCACCTCCTCCCACTCTCCTCTCTTCTCTTCTCCTCCCTTTCACTTCTCACCGCACTCACATGCAACATCAGATATTCCACGTCTGTAACCTGGAACAAATATCACGCTTAAAAAAGACACAATAGATATTACAATACGCAATATTTACATAAAATGCTGTAGGCTACAGCTGCAATAACTGCAAAATATAACAATTACAATGAAATATTATTGTTATTATTTCAGATAAAATATAAGCCGATATATAATACAGTTGGCAAGCACAACAGCACGCATTGCATGATTTTCTAAGTGGTTTAAAAGTGAGATGAAAGTCTGTGTGTGTCGAGAGCCCATCTGAGAGATAAAAGCATATCAAATATTCCCATCCTCAGCAATACCTCTCATGCCTGAGGACTAAATCGATCTGTACTAATCTTTAGTTACTCATATAAAACCATGATTTACCTTCAACTCTAATTCATAGACTATATAGCAAACAGCACGTGGCACACTATTCAGGGAACATGGAAAATGCATCAATCTGATGGGAGAGGAAATGGCCAATGTAGCATTTTCGGTTACACTTTACTTGAAGGGGTGTGCATAAGACTGACATGACACCTTCATAATCATGACATGACACCTACATAATCAAGACATGACACGTGTCATGAATATGAAGGTTTTTTATGCATGTTTATGACAACTGTCATTAAGTGTCATTCGCTCAGTTATGTAATTTTTAATGCAAAGATGGCATTGTTTGAGATGTATTTGTTATGGGCTATGGTTAGGGGTAAGGGTAGGGGTAGGGTTAGGTTAGGGTAAGGTCAAATAATGTCATATTTGCATTAAAAATGACATAACTGAGCGAATGACACTGAATGACAGTTGTCATAAACATGCATAAAACCTCCTTCATATTCATGACATGTGTCATGATAATGAAGGTGTCATGTCAGTCTTATGCACACCCCTTCAAGTAAAGTGTTACCGCATTTTCTTTTTTAATCAGAACTATGGCCAAATGGATTAATGGCATGCTACATATATATTTTTAAATACATTTTAAAGCTATAGTTTGTGAAGGAGTATGCAGTATGGATGTCATTTTAAAAGTATAGCATTGTATGTTCAAATTGTGAGTGGTATACAGTTAGAAAAAGAAGGTCTTAACTTTTCATTGTCCGATCAAAAAGTGAGTCAAAAAATGTCAAACCACTTCTTGGTTGCTTCTCAATCATTCGTCACATAGGAAATGGAAGGTCAAAATAAGTGCATTTCATTGTGATACAGCATCTCATAAAATTATTGAATTGCATGGTAATCAAATTAATTTGAAAGAATACCATATTATTACTATATCACACGGTTCATTACCCCGCACCACCACCACCCCTTATCCACTAAGAGAAATACCAAAAATAAAATTTTAATAATTACACAATTTTATTTTATAAAATATAATCAAATCAAAGCTTACTTGACATTGTCCTTTAAACAGCTCCTTCAACATTACAGACCTATTCACATCAAAATAAAAGACCCTTGGGAAAGTAAGAAAGAAAGCTGAAACTACGAAACAGACTAGCAAATGTTAGGGGATAGCTTAACTCAAAACAAGTCAATGCTTTACCTAAAGAAGCACACAAACTGAACATTTGTCTAAGCTTAGATTTTAATGAGCATGCACACAATTCAATAGTGCTAAACTAGCATCTAGAATGGAAGTAAACAGCTTTTAAAATACAACTGTACAAATATCAAAACAATAGTTCATGATACAGTAAAATAATACAATTATAAAAACTCTATATGTATTCACGATTTTGTCTTAAAACATGTTTAACTGTCCTAAGGCCTTCATAAAGCAAATTTCCAGTGTTTATGGAAAATCTTTTAAGCGCAAGATTCTAATCATGCTACATGGACATCAGTGGTACAAGCTTTGTATACTCCTTTCAGAACTTCTATAATAGGAATGCACAAAGTACTGTCACTAAAAGATGCCTTAAAACATCAACTGACATCAAATAATTAAAACACTGCCCACTGTACCAGTCATGCTGCCACATCCACTGATGCACATTTACAGGAAATCAGAAAAGTCTTTTAAAAATGACCTCAAAGTACCTCAAAGACCTTCATAGGACATTTTTGCCTTCACAGTGTATCCTATCCTGCATGTTCTCCAAAAACCACCATGGCATTGTTCTACCATAAACACTGCCTCTAAACTGGAGAGAGGCCAGACACAGCACTTAAACTAACTGGATAATGCCCCTCCAGCAAAGCCTCATTAAATTCTCAATACCAGCACATGTTCCTGGATATTTCTGCCGAATAGTCATGGCCAACACTCAGGGCAAGAGAGAGCCATAAGAAAAGTCATAGAGGTCACTCAAAGAAAAAGGGGGGGAAAAAACTTGCCAGCTGATAATTAAAACTTATTGTTTTCTTGGTTTTGGTGAGATATTGCATACTAAGAGAAAAACACTGTGGAATGGAGAGTTAAATATTCTTAACAAAAATGTATATATCAATACTGATGTAAGACAAGACGGTTTCATTATCCAGAAACAAAAAAAAAAACGTTTGAGCAGTCTTCATCGAATAGAACATATGGGGAAAAGTGGAAATTATTTATACATTAGCTGCAGAGTTAGGCACACTCCTATAATAAAATCTTTATGAAAAAACAACAATTAATTCATTCAAGTATTATTTCACACGTGGTATTATTTTGGTGGTAGTCATCTTAATCTAATTGTAGAAATGAAAAAATGATGACAACTGAGAATGGAGAATAAAGACCTGCTTTAGGATTGAATTCATTAACAGTCGTCGGATTGATGCAACTTCAATCCCAATGATGTGAATCAAGAGGGTTGCAGTATGGAGCACAATCGTGATGTATAGCTCCCATCCTGGATGCCAGTATGTGGCTTTTGTAATAACAGACCCAGGTTATCATGTCCCCCTTTAGCCTGAAGAGGAACTCCATCCACAAACCACGACAAGAGGCCAGAATCCCAATTTGACTCAGAGGAGGCTGTGGACCATGTGAGGTTAGGGAGGAGAGCAGATTCAATGCAAACAGAGGCTCCGAAGTGTGACAGGAACAAGCTGTTCGTGGCTTTACTTACTGATGTATGGGAAGTATCTTCAGGTGTCTGGAAAAAAAGGGTAACAGTTCTGGAGGACCATGAAACAGATGGCGCTGGAGTTGATGGTTTTCATGCAAAAAAGGAACCAACTGAGGAGGGTCCAAATCAGATGAGTAAGTGGTTATTCGGGATTCCACTGGATCTTTGATTGGAGACAATTCATGTGACTGCTTAACACAGGGTTTCTTTGCAGCACTGTCCTGTTGGTCAACTTGATGAGGCAAACCGTGGGTACTGGGAGTAAAATATTTTAGGGGAGAGCTTGTTGGGATCTGATTCACAAGAGATGATTCATTCAGTGATGACTCATGGGTTGCTAGTATGCTACCCCCAGTTCGATTATTCATCTCTGTTGTAAAACCCACCTTGGAGACTGGTAAACATGACATGGTGGAAAGTACAGATGAGTACTGTCTTATCCAGGGAGCCATGCAAACCGCCTGAATTAGGTTTGGTTTTTCACTTTGAACAAATCTTTCTTCTCTTGGCAAGTTCTGGACTTGGAGTGAAGGACCTGCAGCGTTTTTTCAAGTTAACTATAGAAAATGGGTAATCTGACAAGTGTGGGAATGATAAAAAAAAAAGTGTGGTAATGAAAAGTAAGAGATGCCAAACTCTGGAGTCCCAACAATATCTTGGGCTGATTTCAGTGACTGTTTTGTTGAAGGCAGTTTTCTATGGTCCAACACATACTGGCCACAACTTTTAGAATTACCATCTTCACCTTGCTGGAGTTGGATCTTAGGTCTGTTTGAGCATATTTTTAAACCTTGATCCCAATCATGTTTTTGATTTTGAGAGTTCAGTGTGTTAGGAACACCAACTTTAAGACCACTTTGCATATGCAATATATGTAGATCATGACCACCTTCAAATCGTTCCTGAGTTTCAGGAAATTTTTTACCACCATTGATGGTTGTTACAGAAGGAGACTCACACAGAGGATTAAAAAAGATGAAAAAAAAAAGAAGTCTTTATGGAAGATGAGGAGAGTAACACCGTATTTGGACCTCACAGCCAATCGTGGAAGGGAGACAGAGGACTGCACACACCTCAGCTGATGAGTACACGGAGTTTCCACGGAGCTGATGACTAGAACGGACTAGGGAATGGAACACAGGAGAAAACACAGGAGGTAATTATAACAGGCAGGTAAGTCTTTCACTGTATCTCACGGATAGCATAGAGAGAGAGCCCACTTTGTTGAAACGAGACCGGACACTGAAGTGAAGTGAGGTGTGTGCTTTTGAAGGGGAGCTGATGATGATTGCAGATTTATGACAGGTGCGTGTGATCAGTACTCAGGTGATGGTGTTCGCTGTGATTGGGAGGTGGCTGAGCCTGGCCGATCTGTGACAATGGTGTGTGGAATTTTGTAGTCTCCAGAAGAGCTTAGAGTGAGCATTTTAGATGGAGCTTCTGAGGGTGTGACAGAAGATAGGCTCTTGGGTTTCTTCTCTATTGACTGGGATTTTGAAGGACTGTGATGTGGGACTATATCCATGCAGAGAACACCAGATTGAAAGTCCTGAACCTTTGTGGTGCAGCTGATGTAAAGGCCTAATTTGACATTGTCAAGAGGATCAGGAGAGTTGTGTTGCATTGTACGATGCGAGGTTGCATTTTGTTGACCAGGCGTACTCTGGATAGGTTTAGGAAAGGGGTGTCCTCTGTTGTCAGCATTTGCCGGTAGACGATCACATTCTTGAACAAGTGAAGTCTGAAGAGATTTTTCATTCTCGCTGACAGAATTCTGCACCATTGCAGTCAAATTACTCGATTGTAATTGAGAGAAGCCTGTTGATGACCTGAGGGGAATGAATAAACAGAGTGAAAACAGAGAAAGAGTCTAACATTCAATGTTGTACTGTCAAGACAACAGTGAAAGTCAACAATATCAGTGAATTGCTTTAAAGCACAGCAGTCGTATAATTGCTCCTTATTTGATCCGCTTTGGATCCACTTCTAGATTTGGATTACAAACAAAGCTAGCAACCATGGCAGCCATTAGTTGGTCTACTACAGCATATACTGTCATTTTGAATGAAAGAACGATGCATTTCAGACTGCAAGTGCTAAAAATCAAAAAGAGAATTGTTTTTTGTCAAGTTATATAAGGCATTCAGTCTGCATATTACATGGATAGTTCACCCAAAAATTAAAATTCTGACATTAATTACTCGCCCTCATGTCGTTCCAAACTTGTAAGACCTTTGTTCATCTTCAGAACACAAATTAAGATATTTTTGATGAAATCTGAGAGCTCTCTGACCCTCCATAGACTGCAATGGTACTACCACGGTCACGGGACAGAAACGTAGTAAGGACATTGTTAAAATGGTCCATGAGACATCAGTGGTTCAACAGTAATTTCATGACACTACGAGAATAATTTTTGTGCAAAAAACAAAAAATAACGACTTTATTCAACAATTCTTCTCCTGCGAGTTACCGTCTACCACCATTATGGAGAGTATCATGAAGCATGTGCATGCTTTCCTCTGCACGTAAACAAAGCACAGTGTATGCGTGTTCTACATCAGCAGCACCACACGCATTAATTTTTTACGTGCTGGAAAGCATGTGTGTGCATCGTGATACTTTCTATAATGCCGCTAGAATGACGCGGAGGAGAAGAATTGTTTCTTTGTGCACAAAAAGTATTCTAGTAACTTTGTACAATTATGGTTGAACCACTGATGTCACATGGACCATTTTAACAATGTCCTTACTACTTTCTGTGCCTTGACTGTAGTAGTAACCTTGCTGTCGATGGAGAGTCAGAGAGCTCTCGGATTTTTATAAAAAAATATCTTAATTTGTGTTCTGAAGATCAACAAAGGTTTTATGGGTTTGGAACAACATGAGGGTGAGCAATTAATGACAGATGGGCAATTAATGTTAATTTTTGGGTGAACTATCCCTTTAATCAGTACCTTGTAGTAACTGATATTAAAAGGACTTGCAAAATCTTTTTTGCAGTCCCACAATTTTTGCAAACAAAATACCAAATGAACTCCCCTCATACTGGTCTTTGTAGACGATGTGGCAGCACTCACAATAGCCTGAACTTTTCTTAGTTAGGCCTCTGTGTGTAGCACTTGCAGTAAGTGGTAACTTATGGCAGCTGCTAGTCGCTTTTTCCTTCTTCCTGAAAAAAAAATAAAAAACTTACAGACTTAAGTGACTATGTAGATTTGATTACCAATTTCTCAAAACGCAAAGAACATGCCTGAAATTGTCCTTGCTGGAATCTACATCCTTGCTTTTACCAGACTGCCGAGGAATGAGGGGCTCAAAAGGGCTAAATTTTCCTGAGAAACTCATCACTGTGAAACTCAGAGTCTGTGCATAGTATGGTCTGAATTTCCTGTTTAAAACCAAACCCATAAGGATTAACAAAATAACAAGCTTCTTTGAACAACATTTAAATTGGGAAGTATTTAGAATAAATCTAAATTCTTAATTACTAAATGCCTAAATTTGTATCAGGGAAAACTTGTTATCTGCTGTATCTAGTGAAAACTTTTCTCTTGTTAAATCAATGGTTATCTTTACCATTTCATTTTTTTTAAATCCTGCAGTGTAAAAAAATGTATTGCTTTTATTAAATAATTTTTAGATGAGAGGCCAGTTTCCTAACACAGTCACTATTTTAATAAGCTATTCTGACCAATTAGTCAAGGGGTAATCAGTCATACTTTTTGCAATCGGATTAGACCAATCTATGTTTTCATATAACTGACAAAGTTAAACTCTAAAACAAATCTAATTCTGAATGGAGATTTAACGTGACACAGAACATTTCAAGCTATTTTGATATAGTGTGGACTCACATATGCTACATCTACACTAATAAGTAGACTACCAGCAATAGGAATCTTCCATACAAATATAGAACTTAAATGAAACTTAAATGAAATTTAAATTAAAATGCATGAATGAATGAATGATGCATTTATATAGTGCTTAACTGTGTATTGCTGTACACCCAAAGTGCTTTACAATCACGTGAGTGGGTCTCTCCTCAACCACCACAAGTGTGCAGCATCCACCTGGATGATGCGACGGCAGCCACAGTACAACGGCGCCAGTGCGCTCACCACACACTAGCTACAGGTGGAGAGGAGAGAGAGTCATAGAGTCATCTAACTTTGTTTTTCCATTTAGGACACAGGGAAGCAAGAACTAAATTAGCTGACATAAGCACTCATGCATTACAATTGTGATGCCTGAGTATTTATACTTCTGTTTTGTTGTGCAAAACTTAACTTGGATAAGATCTGCAAGAAAAAGCTAAAAACACATCTCTACCATCTTATTTTTGACCCTCTAACTCTAGCACTTGTTTTCTTTTTTATTTAAAAAAAGCCCTCTAACACTTGCACTCTCTCTGTTTTCTAACTGCTTGTTTTCTTAAAAAAAAGGTCTCTAACTAGCTTTCTCTATTCTATCTACTCGTTTTCTTTTTATTATAAATATATATAAAACACCTTGCTATGTGTACGGCGTTAGGCTAACCGAGACTTGTCTTACATATTATTGCTCTTATGTTGGTTTTGATTGCTTTGTCCTCATTTTAAGTTGCTTTGGATAAAAGCGTCTGCTAAATGACTAAATGTAATGTAATAAGATGTGCAGACTAACTAGTAAAGCAATCCTTGCATCAAGAACTACTAATGAATGCTTTTGTAAGATGCTCAGAGAAATACAGTGACTGTAATATTGGAGATACAGAATTCAACAGTAATGATCTGTTGCATTCTTCGCAATATCTGTAAAAGCTTGAGGAATACAAAAATGAATGGATTTTGTGTGCACATGTAAACCAGCTCGAGGCATCAGTGTGGCTGTCATGATCAAACTTAAGCCTTAGCCTATAATAAACATAATGGCACTTGAAACAATCGTGTGATTAAGTTTAAGAACTTGACAAGGATCAGGGTCTAAGCAGTTTGGTATGGTGGAGATAAATGATAATTCCAAATTTTAAAGAACAGATGCGTCTGGTGCTGTTGACACAGTTAATTAGTAGTAAATGTCACACAGTACAAAAGTTTAAAGTCCTCCTTTAGTTGCATCATCATCTAGCATTAGAAATGGATGAAATTTGACATGTCACCCCCTGAATGTATATACGGGTCAAAAATATATGGGCCCACACCTGCTAAATTATTAAATTAACTTTCTGTAAGGAGTAAAATCAATATCATTATAGCAATTAACACGTATGTAAAAGTATTATAATCATATCATGTTATTATTGGTTTTAAGTAATGTAAACATACAGAACCTTATTGTAAAATGTTATCTAAATGTGTTTAACAAAATCTGGTGTGCAACCAAATAATGAAAATCTATGAGAACATTTTTTGCTGAGGACACTAAAACGACATGCAATTTTATGTCAATTTATACATCATTGTAGTATTCACAGTATGTAAAATAATGTATACATGTACAGCATAATGTACAATATGGGCTTAATCACCCATATCCACCAGGATCTAGTATTTGTAGGATCAATTTCTGACAGCTGTGCCAAACAGACTCAAAACACAATAGCTCCTTTCATAAGCCAAGAGCTGCCCTGTGCACACAGAGCCTCAGCAGGGGAGGGAAGGATACTTTTTCGATCAGCTTCAGGGTGGCCTCAGGGTGCAGCATGCACTTTGATAATTAACTTATCTAAAACATCTACGGTGACCTGGGCTGAATCATTCGCCTTGTTAATGGGGATGGGGACCAAAACAGTTTTACAACAGAAACAGTCAAGTATAACTAACTGTGTTTATTAAATCTAGAGTTACTGGGATTTAAAAAATAAAGACAAATCAAAATAGCCAGATTAAATAAAATCTTACAGCAGACAACCCACTCATTTTATTAGAGACACTGGCTATGAATGGAACAGCATAACACTACTCTGTTTCTGCAGTAATCAAATACACTATTACTACTACTATATCTACATTTAAATAAAATGTTCAGCACACAACCAGCGCACACTGCACAAAAATACTATATAAACAAAGCAATATAAAAGATGTGACTTCCCATTTTTAGGGTCATGAATGAATCAGAAGTGATATCAGTTTCAACTGAAAACTTCTTAACTCTTTATTTGATCACAGTACCAGAGGCTGTCAACCTATTGTTCCACTTACCATTTAAAAAAGAAAACGGGTAAAATACAGTATAAAGTACCTAAACTACTATCTAAACAGAAAGCAGAGTTAAGAGAATGAGACTGAGGTCTAAATCTCACCGACTGGAGTCCTCCACTTTCAGATAAGGACCTCTCAAGACTCCAGCTGTGTGAAGACACAGGTGTATTAACACTCCAGTGCATACGCCACCTCAACACTCAGGTTTCTCAGGTATAGAGGTGTAAAAAAATGTAAAACACAATTAGACTTACATTAGGGATGGGCAACTTTGATAGTGACGAGGGCCAGCATTTTTTCTCCTTTATACCAAGGGGCCAGATTACTAATCCACGTCCACACACCTTTTACTCAATTTCTTTTTTATTGAAGGAAATTAAAGTATAACTAATGTCATTTGTTTTTAAAGATTTTATTACGTATAAAACTTGAGCAGTTATGCTAATTCAGAAGGAAAACTTTGTTGTCAGTGGACAGAAATATTACCCTGACAAGCCAATGTAAACATTTCAATTGCATTGTCTGTAAATTTGCAACAAACAAATATACAGAGGTCATTTTTTTATTAGTAGCCTACAGAACAGTTAAAAAGGGCTTAATTAAAAATAAAAAAGTTATTCCAAATGGTACCATAAAATAACCTGCAGGATTTTTAAAATCCAATTTAAGACCTTTAAAGACCTTTTTAAGATCTGCACTTCACATTTCAGCCTTTAAACAATTTTTAAGAACAGGCATGAGTCAAAAGTATCAATTATTATATTAATTTAAACAATTTTTATCAATTAATTATTATATTAAATAACATATAAATATATCTTAGTGTCTTAATTGTTTAGATTTTTATAATGCATTAGCTTTTTGTCGATCCACTGGTTCACATT
>NW_015505614.1:211632-221854 GCF_001515645.1 Sinocyclocheilus grahami | reverse complement strand
GATTTCTACACGTGGGCGGGAATTAAACGACCTTTACTGCTGATTGGTCATCAGTTCTTCCGCAGCAGAATAATAGTCCTCCACTGCTGCAGTTGTAAGGATTCTTAACGCATTTATTGCAACTACATATCTTTTTTCATCAAACAAACAGGCTAATGAATAGCTCAACACAACTCATACCTGGGCAGAGTCTAGACAGGGCTTTCTTTTGTGTAGATATAAATTCTATTCTTTGCATCAGCTGGGCATGGCAGGGTATGGTATGACAGCTGTCATAGCCTACCCTGCTCACCCAGTAAGTATGTTTGTTTAATTAAACAAATTAATTAATTTGTTTCAAAATAAATATTTTAAACACTAAGACAAAAAGGAAAGAATAATAAATTGGCTTGGGTTGGCCTATGTTCACGCAAGAACTGTCATTCTGACTGACAACCGGAGAACAACAGATATTAAATAGCCTACTGTTAGAGTTATATAATGTAGTCTTGTGTCTTATTAAAACTGATTATAATTGATATCTCAAAAGGATATGCACTTGTGCGTGGCGTCAGCTGCTGCGCACTCGCACTGCAACACAACTGCAACATATTCATAAAATATAATAACTTGCCATTTCGGTTTGTTTCTCACCAAACCCTCAGTATACCTTCAGAATGCTTGGAATATACGCCACGAGATGCATAAGATTATTTTATGACATATGTATCCGCTTAAAAAAATAAAAAATAAAGTCACCATTCTCTGCCATTAAATTGGCAAGTGCGAGCAGGACATTTTTGTGTTATTAAGTAATAAGCCTTTAGAACAACATTAAGGTGAGTAGTCACTCTAGTTCACACAGTTCCAATAAATTGCGATGGGTTAAATAAACTCAATAAGCAGACAGACGCGACTACAGTCAAGCACAGACTGGAAACAAGCAGCAGTCATATTTAAAGCAGTTTAAATTCACTTGGATTTTTTACCATTTAATACTCTGTCATTTATAGTCGTATGGTAAAATGTATATTTTTAATTGTGTAACGTTACGTTCAAAATAACTACAAAATGTCATGCCTTTGAAAAATAAAGAGAACAACAGAATGCGCTGCTTTAGCGAGTCTTGCACTCCTTGAGAGCATCTTTCTGACGCATGCCACAAACATGAACCACAGGGAATACTTGTCTTTTAAAAGGCTTCATTTAGATTACTTGACGTTAAATGCATCATATAAGTCACTTTGGAATAAATCACAGTAGGCCTATGTATCATGATAAAAAAAGCGACTTTACAGTCTGGAAATACTTTAGGCTATAGCAAATTATTTCTCGGACCCCCTATCACTTGAAGAACCGCTGGCCTACACAGAAGAAAGACCTGTCTAGACTCTGCCTCACGAGTTGTGTCGAGCTATTCATTAGTCTGTTTGATGAGAAAAATATGAAATGTAGTTGCAATAAAATGGGTTATTAATCCATACAACTGCAGCAGTGGAGGACTATTATTCTGCTGCGTGATACTGCAGAAGAACTGATGAAGGCACGGGTTGATCTTCGGCTGACCAATCAGCAGAAAGGGGCGTTTAATTCCCGCCCACATGTAGAAATCGAATAATCAAGCTGTTTATTCATTTTTCCACCCATGAACGAAAAACGAAAATTTTAGCTGAATTCTCGTTTTTCGTCTTTTGGAAAAAAACGGAAAAGGAGCAGTTTTCTCATTTTTCTACTTTTAATATTAAATCAAAAAATGAATGATCGAATGATACACGGATTCAGATGGGCTTATTGAAAAAGCTAATTCGTTCTCTGCCAGCAGGTGTCACTTTCGGAACAGTTCTGCAGTTCCGGTAATCGCAGTACACAAAGCTGACGTGCAGCAATTCAGTGAAATCGTAGCCTTTTGAAATTCAATCGTCATATTAATCCAAAGCAATCTCTTATAATTTAAACTTTGTACCATTTAAGAGTTTGCATGGCCTTAAATGTAAACAATTTAACTGAATACGTTTTAAGGACCCGCGGAAACCCTAATAAGAACATAGTTCAGTGCAAACAATTCCAGTCATGCATTTGGCAAAAAGCTTGTTGACTATGAATTTTACCTTTGAAATTTGAGGCAAGTGCAAATGGCGTCCCCTTGTTTGTGAGCATTGGTGTGATGGCGATTTAAATAAAATAAAGATTTCCAAACATATAGGTATCCCCTTGAACTTGGTAAAAAGATAAACGGTTTACCATCTTGACTTGAAAATGCTGTTTTCATGGTCAGTTATTCATTTATTATTTGCTAATGTTAGTGAATGTAGAGTGCACGTCCTATACGCTGAAATTAATAGGGAAGCGGCTGGAAAATAGCGACCTCTCCTGGTTGGAGATAGTATTAACATCATAAACTGAAAGCAATCTTTACGTGACTTGCTTTTCAAATGTTTTAAAATTGATCATCCGAGTCTAATATGATCCAGCGGGCCGTATTAAAAGACACTGCGGTATACTGCCCGTGGGCCGCCAGTTGCCCATCCCTGAACCACAACAAGAAGTAGTACATGTTTATGTAGTGTTAATAAAGAATAACAATTGGTCCCTCTGTAAATTCTCTTTGCCACCGTGAAATTTTCTCAGTCTCCCAAAGTGTAAATAGACGGCCGGGAAGTAAGAAAACACACAGTCAAATGTATCCTCAATACTTCAATTTATTCATAGAAATACAGATATTATATAGGCATATGTCGAAGGGAGTTTCACCCTCTTAACCAATGAGGATATGAATAACATACACATAGGATCTTTGGCCAAGAACATGTGTTTATATAAAATGGCCACATGTACAGAAAAACATGGACATATTAGGAATAGACTTTTGCGAAGAATGCTGAACTGTCTTCAGAATTTCATCACGAACCTCATTCCTAACTATCATGTCCTTATTTGGGACATTTGAACCAAGAGAAGCTATTATACATTTAAGCATGCATACTTCGCATATAAGTAAGAGATATTTAAAACATAATATCAAGAGAGAGAGATGGATACAGAAGGGGGATTCAGAGAGAATGCGTTGTATATAGAAGAGTGAGAGAGAGGGAGAAAAAAAAGGAGGGGTGAGGCATGTCTGGAACATTCTCTTAACAAGACAGAGAGTGTTTTCTAACATGTAGTTTACAAACCTTTCGCATGAGGAGTTGTTAGTTTGCTTCTTTTTTCGGTTTAAAAAAAGGGTGTGAAATTGGTGTGAATAAGAAACAAATTTTGACAAGAAACTCATATTAGCAGTATTAATTCACAATTAATTGAATTACCTTAGCTGTCCTCATTTTCTAATTTAGAGGATTGATGAACTTTAGAAATTCTGTAATTAACGTTAAGAAAAACAACAACACACAGAGTAGTCATAAATATTATCTGTGTTTCTAACTTATTTAATAACAGGGGTTCACAACAGTGTCCTACAAGCAGTATCTCGCTTTCATTGAAATTTAAAATCAAACTGTACATGTGGTGCTCTCTAGTGTTGACTTCTTGTAAGTCAGTAGAAGACTGTACATGAACACTAGGAGGAAATAGTATGCTGCAGTGCAGCGCTTGAAAGTAGTATTAGTTAATGCTGAAAAAATAAAAATGGTTTATAAAAGGTGTTAACTATGGTCACATTATTCTGATCCAAGAATGTCCATCATTAAATGCAAAGCCAAGTTGCAAATGTGATCCTCAACATAATGCTTGTGTAACCAAGTGTTTTTCTGAGCTTCACTTATTAAATGACTAAAAAAAAATGGTGATATCCTTTAGGCAAACAAATCATTAAAAAAAACTTCATTTGCAGCAATTACCACCACAGATTCAAGAATGGAATAGGTCATATAAAAACTGAAATTGCCTTTAGTTTGTGACCCCATGTCACTCCCAAACCCACTGTGACTTTTAGAATTGACACAAATGGTCAAATTCTTAAAACTAACCTTACATTTAAGTATGATTAATGTGAAAGAGGAATGGGGTTGTCAAACTTCAAAATGCCACTCCAAAATCAGCCCATGTGACTTATATATTGTTAAATTGTTATATGATGTTGCCCCCTAAAGCAGGTAAATGAAAGGATATCATCAACATTGTAGACCTTGACTCCCCATGAACGAGCATTAGCCAGCACACTGCTCTGATACTTCTCCTGCAAACAACAAAAAAAACATTCAATGGTTAACAAGTAAAAATGCAAAATTAAAAACTGAGAGGTCCTAACATAAATCCTAATAGCAGTAGCATTATGACAGAGCAAAAAATATTTTATCATCTTACGGTGTCAGATTGGATTTTTATCCAATTTGATCCAATTGCATGTTCCAACATTAATTGTTTCGTAAAAAGAAGAAGAAAAAAAAACTGTTGTGTTTTCACAAGGTAGCAAGAAAGGATTTTTTGTTATACTATCCGTTATTGTCATGTTTGGAAGATCAAAGTAATTTATTGGCTACCAGACATTTGGAACAACATACCGTTGGGTTCAAAGGGCAGAGAGCACTAGTGAACATTTTTTTGTTTTGCGTTTTTACTAACTTGAAAATTATTTTCATTAGAAATTATACATTATGATCAGCATTACAATCCGAGTACTGAAAAGTTGATCTGAAATTGAGAATTTATTAGTACAGGTGCATCTCAATAAATTAGAATGTCGTGGAAAAGTTCATTTATTTCAGTAATTCAACTCAAATTGTGAAACTCGTGTATTAAATAAATTCAATGCACACAGACTGAAGTAGTTTAAGTCTTTGGTTCTTTTAATTGTGATGATTTTGGCTCACATTAAAAAAAAACACCAATTCACTATCTCAACAAATTAGAATATGGTGACATGCCAATCAGCTAATCAACTCAAAACACCTGCAAAGGTTTCCTGGTGATATTTTGCTTCAGCAGAACATGAGACATGAAAAACTGTTGCATGAAGCCCGTTTCAGTTTTTACCCAGGTAAGTTCATGTTTAGTTTGAGCAAACTCTCTTAATCTTCAGCTGATAATGTTTATATATATCGAGCTTTGTGAGCCTGCTGATCCTGATCTAAACCAGGTTGTATTTGTCTGGTTTTGTCAACTCTAAACCTACTCTGAGTTTATTCAGCTAACTTCATGCAACAGGCCACTGATGATCATGTTCTCGACATCATGACTGAATGGAAGCAAGAAAATCTGACACAAATGTATTTATTTTTCATTATTAGTGCAGTTCTTTGTTTTACATTTGTCAAATCATAAAACTTTCACAAATTTTCAATGTAAATGAAGATCATGAAGGATTAATTTTGAGACTACAATTAGGAGCACATGCACAGACACACATTGCATTGAAGTAAAATAAATAAGAAGAAGAATTTTCTCAAATATTTAGGTGTGGACTTACAGTACATTGCTGTGGATTGTTTTTTTCCAGTAATGCTTGTCCACGACTGCCACAAACCTTAAGGGTAAAAAGACAATTTTAATAGTAAAAGTTTTAATAATAAAAACATTATTAGCTACCAAACATCCCTGTGTATTGAATATTTCAATTAACCTCTATAGCATTTTTCTTAATATACCATTTCAAAGGTAGCTTTGTAGAAAATAGGAGCCTTCATACCCTCTGTGAATAAGACAAAGATGATTGTGGCAAGGAAAAAATGAAATGTTTATGTTTAAAAAAGTGACCTTGGAAGGAACCAGAACTCAGCATGAAAGGCTCCTCAAAAAAATCTACTGACAGCACATCATACATTATAAACTACACAAGAACAAAATTTAAGAATTGGGTACATACCAGAGGTTTGGGGGTTGCACTTTGTTTCCCTCCTGCAGTACATGGACCATCCACCTGCAAATCACTATGAGGTGCTTTAATGCCCGTCACAACTACATTCACATCCTTGGTGAGAAAACTGTCCACTTTCTATAGGAAAAAGTGAAGAGACAGGATGAGATGCACCATTTAATATCACTTTGCATTCAGGGCAACAATTACTGTGATTCCTGTCTTGTCTAATTCACAGATGAATGACAAAATTATATCTCTCACCCCTCCCAGACAGCTGATGATGTCAGTGAGTGTGACGGACTGATGTCTCTTCACGTCAAGCAGATAGAAGGATTGGCCCTTCAAAACACCCGAAAGTTCTCCAGCCATTATTTGAACTGAAACAGGTTTGAATGTATGCACATCAATTCATCTATGGGGGTTTTCAAAAATAACTGAATTGCTTTATTAATTACTATTAAATATTATTGTTATTATGGGCTCAAGTGCAAAGTGCTACAAACCCTATTGGTTTGTACCCCAAAACTGCATCTAGCAGCTAAAAAGACCTAGAGATTTTAAACTTGGCAGGATGGTTGTTTGGTCCTGAATGGTCTATTGGAGAGCTACAATAAAGCTAGACGCAGTTTGAACAATAACTCCTGAACCGTATGTATGAAAATGTGTCTTATATCAACTGAATTCTTGGCCCCAAGCAAACGAAAAGTTACCTATTACACTTCATCAATCCATCATGATAAACTATAGCAGCATCACATTTTGCATGCATATTATAAATTGTTGTACACTCCGCAATCTTTCGTGTTTTGTGGCTGCATTTAGCCTACACTATCAAACATTTCAGATTTTTTTTCACTCGTATCAGGTACAGATGGGATTTTCTTGTATGTAAACAGCAAAACACCTATGAGATTAGATTTTTTGCCATTTGATTGGAGCCACTTTCAAATGCGGTTTTAAATCCGATGCTTACCTGACACATTGTTATTTGTCTACATCTACACAGTTTTATCCCATTCAATGGAGCTCCAATAAAGCCACATCAGTCTGTGGCACAATGTAACAATTCAGTCAAAATTAGAGGGTAGTTACAGAATTTGTGTCATTTAAGGCTGCAGAAGTTGTAGAGGTAAATCTCTCATTTGCTGGTTTGTTGACCAATAAAGATATATTTTAAAAGCATGGACATATAATAAAACATCATATGCAGTTGTGTTCATATTCAACACTTATAGAAAACTTATATTGCTGCTCTCAGTGTGTTATGCCATAGTATTGTAAAGAGTTGGTTGGGTCTTAAATAAAGTTACAGACTACATTAATAATACAAAAAAATAACAGACATGGCATAGATAACAAAAAGACTATAACTCCTAGACTAAATGTCAGATTTTCATAAAATTAACAAAGTATATGAACATCTGATTCTGAGAAGAATACAATTTTGTACTCATATATGCCTGCAGATATATTCAGGGGTAACATAAAAAATTTAAGGCTATCAGATTTTCCCTTGACTAATGGCAAGTAGAATGCATACCATGCTTTTAATTTCCACCCAACAAAATCTTGCACCTTTCTTTTTGAATTCTCCTGAAATCAATACAAATTTTTAAAAATACAACTGTGCCATTAGTTTAGTCAGAATATGTGTCTTTAATTGTGACTTTAAAATCATTAGGCTATGTCTGAGTAATCAATGCAGAAATCCAGATTCAAATCGTAAATAAATTAATAAAATAAATAAATTGTAAATAAATCGTAAATACATTTTAATAAATTGACAAAAATAATAATTTATTAAATGATTAGGGCCTACATGATTATACAATTTTTACAGTTAATACAGATTATAAATATCAATGTATGGTTGCTCTCTTGAGCGCTCTTGCTATTTACATAAAAACTACATTCATCATGTTGTTTTTGTCATGACATAAACATAGACGAAATAACTAGCAACATGGGCACTATCTTCTCTAATACATTAGAAGCTGTTGCCCCCATCAAATTGAAAAAGGTTAGAGAAAAACGTACTGCGCCATGGTACAACAGTAATACCCATTCCAGCGTAAGTTCTGTCATGTCACTGCCTTTCACAACTCCTTTCCTGTAGCATCATGGGATAGTAAAGTGTTTATTGGATGCACACTTCAGAATTTCTCTGGAAGTAGTAAGCCATCTGGGTATTTTTTTTTGTTTGTTTTTCTACATGTTTTATAAATACAAATTCGGAAATGCTATTCATTTCATGTACTCCAGTATTTTTCACCTACTATATAGAAGCAGGTATATTTGGATGCAACAAAGCTCTTGATTCAATTTGACTGCTTTGTAAATATTTCCACTACCTCCCTGTTGAGATGGCGAGGAGGCACCCTAACATCAAGACCCGTCCTCTATTATTCAATATTCTCTTTCACTCCAAAATACATCACAGTAGTTTTGTCGGTTGCAAGTTACGGTTTACACAGACTTTAAATAATAAAGGAGTACTTACTGTAGCATAGTGCATAGCATATACATTTGGTAAAGACACGATTAACCAGGGCGGGGTAAAAATATTGCCCTTCTAACGCATCTTCATTTAACTGATCTTAGTTCTTAGATTCCAAAATTTATATTTTACTCTATTTTTAATTTGGTTTTTGTTTTGATAGTGTGCACCTCCCATCCAGTAAACTGTTCAGAAATTGTTATATTGAAATTGATACTTTTTGATATACCTAACTGTTTTCTATCTAATGCAGCAATGAATGTGATGGCAAAATGGCTGTATATGATCAACACTTTGGTGTATTGATAAGAAACTTCATCTCCTTGTAGTTGCTCTTTTTTAAAGGTCAATAATTATCAAACACATGCTAAAATTCCTGACATTTTATAATACACTACAGCACAATAAACCTGATAATTGGATCAGAATCTAATAAGTAATTGTAAAAATTATAATTATTAAACTATTGATTTCTCCCATTTTTATGCATTGACACACTACAGTTGGACCCTAATTTCACAATGTATTATTAACACAGCTACACATATTTAAAGGGGTCATATGATGCGATTTCAATTTTTCCTTTCTCTTTGAAGTGTTTCAAGCTCTTGGTGCATAAAGAAGATTTGTAAAGTTGCAAAGACTAAAGTCTCAAATCTAAAGAGATATTCTTTATAAAAGTTGAGTCAACCACGCCTACCTAAAACGGCTCGTTTCTCGTTTCTGTTCTAAAGCCCACCGGCCTCCGCTCACTCTAGCCCTCCGGACGTTCCTCACTCTAGCCGCTGGCCTCCGCTCACTCAGCCCGCCGGTCGTTCCTCACTCTAGGCCGCCGTGTGTGAGGCTGTGTTTCGTTGTGAAAGCGAAACTACTTTGTTTGGCCTTCCAAAAGAGGACACGACTAAATCATGGTTAAGTTGTATTTACAACACTGTTCCAGAACACTTCAACCCAAATATTCAGATGTGTGCAGCACATTTTATGGAGGACTGTTTCCTGATCCTGGTAGAGTAGACTACAATGCCAGCTGTTCCAACTCAAAGACTGTAAGTATGTTTTTTATATTTGAAGAATTTGCCACTGATGATTCAAATGCGAGTTTTGGGCAGTGTAGAGTATGGCTTGTTGTTTGTCATTTCTCTGATCACAAATGCAGACATGGTTTTATGCAGGGCTTAATTTGTGACGGAACAAGCCGGATCCTGATCCAGCACCTCAGAATTTGTCCGAAATCTGATCCGGCACCTCATTTGACAGATGAAAATCTGTCAAATATCCTCACGGCGCCAATGAAAGACGTTTGTGTTGACCTATAGCATGCATATATTTAATGAAAAAAACTTCTATTATGAGCAGGCTTGCCTAGCATCTACATTTGAAACAACAAACTTCAGCGCACAAAGAGATGCGACATGGCTGCTCTCACAAACCCGAATACACGGATCCAATACTGATACACTGCGGTCAAGCCAGCCGCACTTCAGAAAAACACGGTCAAGCCAGCCGCGAGGGAAATTATGTGCGCGTGTATTACTATAATTACGGCAATAGCAGTAACAACAGAGGGAACGCGCTTTCAGAGCGCTTTTCATCTAGACGCCCAGGATTGAGACATGATGACATTTTTAGGATTTTTTTTTGCCCATCTGCTTTAATATTCGTGTCATTTATTGTTGTCTTTGACTGTTCTGTATTACTATAATTTTCAAAGGATAATATTACAATTTAGAAGGCTATAAAGACCTAATTTCTAATAAGTAGAAGAAAAGAATGGTCAGTTCTTATAAGGGACATCCCATACTATATGCACAACTCATATCAAACCATTTTACTGCAGCGTTTTGGAGATATCGTACATTATTACACTTTAAAGGGCTATAAAGAACACATTTCTAATAAGTAGAAAAAAACAATGGTCAGTTCTTATAAGGGACATCCCATACTATATGCAC
>NW_015505614.1:208614-211271 GCF_001515645.1 Sinocyclocheilus grahami | reverse complement strand
CCGGATCCTGATCCAGCACCTCAGAATTTGTCCGAAATCTGATCCGGCACCTCATTTGACAGATGAAAATCTGTCAAATATCCTCACGGCGCCAATGAAAGACGTTTGTGTTGACCTATAGCATGCATATATTTAATGAAAAAAACTTCTATTATGAGCAGGCTTGCCTAGCATCTACATTTGAAACAACAAACTTCAGCGCACAAAGAGATGCGACATGGCTGCTCTCACAAACCCGAATACACGGATCCAATACTGATACACTGCGGTCAAGCCAGCCGCACTTCAGAAAAACACGGTCAAGCCAGCCGCGAGGGAAATTATGTGCGCGTGTATTACTATAATTACGGCAATAGCAGTAACAACAGAGGGAACGCGCTTTCAGAGCGCTTTTCATCTAGACGCCCAGGATTGAGACATGATGACATTTTTAGGATTTTTTTTTGCCCATCTGCTTTAATATTCGTGTCATTTATTGTTGTCTTTGACTGTTCTGTATTACTATAATTTTCAAAGGATAATATTACAATTTAGAAGGCTATAAAGACCTAATTTCTAATAAGTAGAAGAAAAGAATGGTCAGTTCTTATAAGGGACATCCCATACTATATGCACAACTCATATCAAACCATTTTACTGCAGCGTTTTGGAGATATCGTACATTATTACACTTTAAAGGGCTATAAAGAACACATTTCTAATAAGTAGAAAAAAACAATGGTCAGTTCTTATAAGGGACGTCCCATACTATATACAGACCTCATATCAAACCAATTTACTGCAGTGTTTTGGAGATAAGGGACATTATCACATTTTAGATGGGTATAAAGATCCCATTTCTAATATGTAGAAAAAAACAAAGGTCGGTTCTTATTCAGGACGTCCCATACTATATGCACACCTCATATCAAACCATTTTACTGCAGCATTTTGGAGATAAGGGACATTATCACATTTTAGATGGGTATAAAGATCCCATTTCTAATATGTAGAAAAAAACAAAGGTCGGTTCTTATTCAGGACGTCCCATACTATATGCACACCTCATATCAAACCATTTTACTGCAGCATTTTGGAGATAAGGGACATTATCACATTTTAGATGGGTATAAAGATCCCATTTCTAATATGTAGAAAAAAACAAAGGTCGGTTCTTATTCAGGACGTCCCATACTATATGCACACCTCATATCAAACCATTTTACTGCAGCATTTTGGAGATAAGGGACATTATCACATTTTAGATGGGTATAAAGATCCCATTTCTAATATGTAGAAAAAAACAAAGGTCGGTTCTTATTCAGGACGTCCCATACTATATGCACACCTCATATCAAACCATTTTACTGCAGCACTTTGGAGATAAGGGACATTATCACACTTTAAAGGGCTATAAAGACCATATTTCTAATACGTAGAAGAAATGAATGGTAGGTTCTTGTTAAGGATGTCCCATACTATATGCGCATATAGTATGGGACGTCCTGAATAAGAACCGACCATTGTTTTTTTCAACTTATCAGAAATGGGATCTTTATACCCTTCTAAAGTGTGATAATGTCCCTTATCTCCAAAGCACTGCAGTAAAATGGTTTGATATGAGGTGTGCATATAGTATGGGACGTCCTGAATAAGAACTGACCATTGATTTTTTCTGCTTATTAGAAATGGGATCTTTATACCCCTCTAAAGTGTGATAATGTCCCTTATCTCCAAAACACTGCAGTAAATTAGTTTGATATGAGGTGTGTATATAGTATGGGACGTCCCTTATAAGAACTGACCATTGTTTTTTTCTACTTATTAGAAATGGGATCTTTATACCCCTCTAAAGTGTGATAATGTGTCTTATCTCCAATGCGCTGCAGTAAAATGGTTTGATATGAGGTGTGCATATAGTATGGGACGTCCTGAATAAGAACCGACCATTGTTTTTTTCTACTTATTAGAAATGGGATCTTTATTCCTTCTACAGTGTGATAATGTCCCTTATCTCCGAAGCGCTGCAGTAAAATGGTTTGATATGAGGTGTGCATATAGTATGGGACGTCCTGAATAAGAACCGACCATTGTTTTTTTCTACTTATTAGAAATGGGATCTTTATTCCTTCTACAGTGTGATAATTTCCCTTATCTCCGAAGCGCTGCAGTAAAATGGTTTGATATGAGGTGTGCATATAGTATGGGACGTCCCTTATAAGAACCAACCATTGTTTTTTTCTACTTATTAGAAATGTGTTCTTTACAGCCCTTTAAAATGTGATAATGTCCCTTATCTCCAAAGCGCTGCAGTAAAGGGACATCCTGAATAAGAACCGACCATTGTTTATTTCTACTTATTAGAAATGGGATCTTTATACGCCTCTAAAGTGTGATAATGTCCCTTATCTCCAAAACGCTGCAGTAAAATGGTTTGATATGAGGTGTGCATATAGTATGGGACGTCCTGAATAAGAACCAACCATTGTTTTTTCTACTTATTAGAAATGGGATCTTTATAGCCCTTTAAAGTGTAATAATATCCCTTATCTCCAAAATGCTACAGTAAAATGGTTTGATATGAGGTGTGCATATAGTATGGGACGTCCTGAATAAGAACCGACCATTGTTTTTTTCTACTTATTAGAAATGGGATCTTTATAGCCCTTTAAAGTGTA
>NW_015505614.1:207473-207795 GCF_001515645.1 Sinocyclocheilus grahami | reverse complement strand
AGCCCTTTAAAGTGTTATAATGTCCCTTATCTCCAAAATGCTGCAGTAAAATGGTTTGATATGAGGTGTGCATATAGTATGGGACGTCCTGAATAAGAACCGACCATTGTTTTTTTCTACTTATTAGAAATGGGATCTTTATACCCCTCTAAAATGTGATAATGTCCCTTATCTCCAAAGTGCTGCAGTAAAATGGTTTGATATGAGGTGTGCATATAGTATGCGTTGTCCTGAATAAGAACCGACCATTGTTTTTTTCTACTTATTAGAAATGGGATCTTTATACCCCTCTAAAGTGTGATAATGTCCCTTATCTCCAAAA
>NW_015505614.1:206931-207429 GCF_001515645.1 Sinocyclocheilus grahami | reverse complement strand
ATATAGTATGGGACGTCCCTTATAAGAACTGACCATTGTTTTTTTCTACTTCTTAGAAATGTGTTCTTTATAGCCCTTTAAAATGTAATAATGTACGTTATCTCCAAAACACTGCAGTAAAATGGTTTGATATGTGGTGTGCATATAGTATGGGACGTCCCTTATAAGAACTGACCATTGTTTTTTTCTACTTATTAGAAATGTGTTCTTTATAGCCCTTTAAAGTGTAATAATGTCCCTTATCTCCTAAATGCTTATTCAGGACGTCCCATACTATATGCACACCTCATATCAAACCATTTTACTGCAGCATTTTGGAGATAAGGGACATTATCACACTTTAGAGGGGTATAAAGATCCCATTTCTAATAAGTAGAAAAAAACAATGGTCGGTTCTTATAAGGGACATTCCATACTATATGCACACTTCATATCAAACCATTTCACTGCAGTGTTTTTGAGATAAGGGACAGTATCACACTTTAGAGGGGTATAAAG
>NW_015505614.1:201105-201863 GCF_001515645.1 Sinocyclocheilus grahami | reverse complement strand
TTTACTGCAGCGTTTTGGAGATAAGGGACATTATCACACTTTAAATGGCTATAAAGAACACATTTCTAATAAGTAGAAAAAACACAATGGTCGGTTCTTATTCAGGACATCCCATACTATATGCACACCTCATATCAAACCATTTTACTGCAGCGTTTTGGAGATAAGGGACATTATCACAATTTAAAGGGCTATAAAGAACACATTTCTAATAAGTAGAAAAAACACAATGGTCGGTTCTTATTCAGGACATCCCATACTATATGCACACCTCATATCAAACCATTTTACTGCAGCGTTTTGGAGATAAGGGACATTATCACAATTTAAAGGGCTATAAAGAACACATTTCTAATAAGTAGAAAAAACACAATGGTCGGTTCTTATTCAGGACATCCCATACTATATGCACACCTCATATCAAACCATTTTACTGCAGCGTTTTGGAGATAAGGGACATTATCACAATTTAAAGGGCTATAAAGAACACATTTCTAATAAGTAGAAAAAACACAATGGTCGGTTCTTATTCAGGACATCCCATACTATATGCACACCTCATATCAAACCATTTTACTGCAGCATTTTTGAGATATGGGACCATATGGCACTTTAGAGAGCTATAAAGACCCCTACTTATTAGAAATAGGGTCTTTATAGCCCTTTAAAGTGTAATAATGTCCCATATCTCAAAAACGCTGCAGTAAAATGGTTTGATATGAGGTGTGTATATAGTATGGAATGTCCTGAATAAGAAC
>NW_015505614.1:153371-200055 GCF_001515645.1 Sinocyclocheilus grahami | reverse complement strand
ACCATTGATTTTTTCTACTTATTAGAAATGTGGTCTTTGTAGCCCTTTAAAGTGTAATAATGTCCCATATCTCCAAAATGGTGCAGTAAAATGGTTTGATATGAGGAGTGCATATAGTATGGGACGTCCTGAATAAGAACCGACCATTGATTTTTTCTGCTTATTAGAAATGGGATCTTTATACTTCTCTAAATTGTGATAATGTCCCTTATCTCCAAATTGCTGCAGTAAAATGGTTTGATATGAGGAGTGCATATAGTATGGGACGTCCTGAATAAGAACCGACCATTGTTTTTTTCTACTTATTAGAAATGGGATCTTTATACTCCTCTAAATTGTGATAATGTCCCTTATCTCCAAAACGCTGCAGTAAATTGGTTTGATATGAGGTGTGCATATAGTTTGGGACGTCCTGAATAAGAACCGACCATTGATTTTTTCTACTTATTAGAAATGGGATCTTTATACCCCTCCAAAGTGTGATAATGTCCCTTATCTCCAAAGCGCTGCAGTAAAATGGTTTGATATGAGGTGTGCATATAGTTTGGGACGTCCTGAATAAGAACCGACAATTGTTTTTTTCTACTTATTAGAAATGGGATCTTTATAGCCCTTTAAAGTGTAATAATGTCCCTTATCTCCAAAACGCAGTAAAATGGTTTGATATGAGGTGTGCATATAGTAGGGGACGTCCTGAATAAGAACCGACTATTGTTTTTTTCTACTTATTAGAAATGGGATGTTTATACCCCTCTAAAGTGTGATAATGTCCCTTATCTCCAAAACGCTGCAGTAAATTAGTTTGATATGAGGTGTGTATATACTTTGGGACATCGCTTATAAGAACTGACCAGTGTTTTTTTCTACTTATTAGAAATGTGTTCTTTATAGCCCTTTAAAGTGTAATAATGTCCCTTATCTCCAAAACGCTGCAGTAAAATGGTTTGATATGAGGTGTGCATATAGTTTGGGACGTCCTGAATAAGAACCGACCATTGTTTTTTTCTACTTATTAGAAATGGGATCTTTATACCCCTCTAAAGTGTGATAATGTCCCTTATCTCCAAAACGCTGCAGTAAATTAGTTTGGTATGAGGTGTGTATATAGTATGGGACATCCTGTATAAGAACTGAGCATTCTTTTCTTCTACTTATTAGAAATGAGGTCTTTATAGCCTTCAAAATGTAATATTATCCTTTGAAAATTATAGTAATACAGAACAGTCAAAGACAACAATAAATGACACAAATATTAAAGCAGATGGGTAAAAAAAAATCCTAAAAATGTCATCATGTCTCAATTCTGGGCGTCTAGATGAAAAGCGCTCTGTTATTACCGTAATTATAGTAATACATGCGCACTATATAATAATAATAATATCTACAAAGATATAAGTGTCATTTCATGACATGGTCTATATGTAGCCACGATTTAGCTCTAAATTGGACAGGCTATGAGTAGTCTGCTTTTAGCCCACCTGGCGAAATCGAGGCAATCTGTGGTCTAATTTTAACGGCTTGGCTATAGCCCTATACCAGTAACCAGACCAGCCATGAGCATAGCCAAAATAGCCTTAAAATTGTTTACACGTTATTTTTGCCCACGCAGCTTCTTATTAAATGCATATGATACTATTGATTTTCGGCTGTCTTTCAATTTATAAATAAAAATGCAATTACAATTCCCAATCGCTAGATGGCAATTGTAGCCCTACTGAGACATGACTACTGGCAACGCGAGACATGAGAGTTAGTAGAGATCAGTGTTGTATTTTGAATTTAGTTTTTACACGAGAGAGCACTAAGTTTACCTGTCGGAGAGCAGATAAAACAACAAACAACAAACGATAAAGTACATTCCTACTTGTTCTTGTAAGTATCTGTGTTTTCGTTTTGACGTGTTCATTATTTATCTATATTATTTGTTATCATGTTTAGGAACCATGACATTTTAGTGAAGGGAGCAGATCATAGTTGATAGTGATCCGTGACTAGGCCATAGAGACCAGAGGATTAATTGCAAAATTAAATAGAGTAAAAGTTTTATAATTTGTACCTGTTTACAAACTTGAGCATGAGCTAATTGAATAGAATATCTTTGTCATTGTACAAGTAACGTTACAATAAGATTTATTTTGAAAGTTCCAAATTGATAGTTAAGCTTAAGAATTCAAATGATTTAAAAAGGCAATATAAAATTATCAATTATAAAAAGTTTGCAGCAGTATTAAAATAGTGCAAATAGCTCAGATGTTTTGGTAAACACTTGTACATGGACGCATATAATAATACCCGCCTGACATTGGCATGTGTTATTCAGGTGTCAAAAGTTGTGCAGAATTGAAGAAATAAACCACAAAGACAGTGCCTGAAGGATGCTGGACAGGTAAAGCCTACAAATCTTGCCACATTAATCAAACATTGTAGTGTCAATACTCAATAAGTTACAATGCAAATCAGAAATTAAAAAAGTAATTCCTTTACTGGTCATTTTGAAATGTCAAACTTCATCCGCAATTGTTAACCACCTCAATCTGTATTATATTTTAGGGTTTTAAAAAAATTCAACATGAAGACGAGTGGTCCGCTGCAGAAAGAGGCATTTGAAAAGACTGCACTGTTCTCGGTCATTAGAGGTATGTGTATAAAACACACATTCGTTTTTGTTTTTAGTAGGCATCCAAGCAAAAGAGAATGACTCCCTGTCACAATTAGTATAATTAAAGTAAAAAAATGATGTCAAGCTTTTCTTGTGCTTTTTTTATTTTTTATTATTTGGCAGATGCTGTGATGACCAACTCCCCAGCCGCAACAGAGTTGGACTTGAGGAATGCAGTTGGGAAGCATTTTAAACAAGAAATGAAACCAATAATTAATAATTTCCTTTAAGATCACTGTTGGTTGTTTTATTTCTTAAAGTAAACCAACAAAAAGATTAATCTTTTATTTTGGTTGTCATTTATGTTTTAATGTTAAGTGTGATAACATGCTCTTGATTTGTATTAGATTTTTTTTTCTTTTAAATATCTTAAATTATTTAAAATATTTTATTTTTATATTTCTATCTTTAAGTTGTTAAAAACTAATTTTTTTCTTATAATTTTTTTTATCATATTTATATTTAAAGGGGTCACATGATGCGATTAAAATTTTTCCTTTCTCTTTGGAGTGTTACAAGCTCTTGGTGCATAAAGAAGATCTGTAAAGTTGCAAAGACTAAAGTCTCAAATCCAAAGAGATATTGTTTATAAAAGTTAAGAGTCAGCCACACCTACCTATGTCACGATGTGGTAAGATTTGCATAACGCCGCCCAAATGTTCACGCAAATAAAGAAGGTGTAACTTTTATTCTCGCTGTAGTATTGTTGCCGCTGCCGCCATGTCGTGAAGGCGCTTTGTATTAGATTTTTTTTTCTTTTAAATATCTTAAATTATTTAAAATATTTTATTTTTATATTTCTATCTTTAAGTTGTTAAAAACTAATTTTTTTCTTATAATTTTTTTTATCATATTTATATTTAAAGGGGTCACATGATGCGATTAAAATTTTTCCTTTCTCTTTGGAGTGTTACAAGCTCTTGGTGCATAAAGAAGATCTGTAAAGTTGCAAAGACTAAAGTCTCAAATCCAAAGAGATATTGTTTATAAAAGTTAAGAGTCAGCCACACCTACCTATGTCACGATGTGGTAAGATTTGCATAACGCCGCCCAAATGTTCACGCAAATAAAGAAGGTGTAACTTTTATTCTCGCTGTAGTATTGTTGCCGCTGCCGCCATGTCGTGAAGGCGCAGTGTGCTTACTCGTGAAAGCGAAACTACTTTGTTTTTTCACCGTGGACGAAGCGGAGTCCAGCCCGGGGTCGTCACATGTGGTTGCTGCAGGCATCACAATATGGTAAGGGACGTAACATTTCCGTCACACGCTTGAGGAATTCGGCCAATCACAATGCACTGGATAGCTGGCCAATCAGAGCACACCTCGCTTTTTCAGACCAATGATCTTTGTAAAAATCGACACGTTTCAGAAAGGCGGGGCATAGAGGAGAAACAATAATGTACAGCATGTGAAAAATAATGAATTTTTTTAAACTTAAGCCGCATAAACATTTCATTACACCAAATAATGTTCTTTTTAGCAGCATCATATGGTTACGGAGCTGACAAGACGTGAGACATGCGGATCCATTCGCAAAGCTTTATTGTGGAGAAGACAGAGACGTGGTCATAAAGCAGGCAGGGTCAAACAGAGGCAGACAGGTATATGGCGGGCAAGACACAAGAATAGTCCTAGGGCTAGCGTGGGTCGACGATTGGAAGACAGAGTCACAGGGGCAAGGCTAAAGGGAGAAATCCAGGAAAACAGGCGAAGATCAAAACCAGAGAAAACAGACAAGGCTAAGGCTAAGGCAGGGAAACAAATGAGGGCTCTGTAGTGTAGCTATCTGAGATATGCGCTAAACAATACTCGGCCCAGGGAAGGGATCAGAGTGAGTGTTAAATAGTGAGGGAGTGATATGAAACAGCTGGGTGCAATCAGTGTTACCAGCTGTGTGCAATCCGTGCTGAGTGCAATCAGTGCAATGAATGATGGGATATGTACTCCGGGGTGATGTGCAACAGTGTGTAGTGCGAGAGTCAATGAAATCGGAAAGGGTGACCTCTGATGGCTAGCAGAAGGAAGTTCATGGACCGGATTCGTGACACATATGACCCCTTTAAGTGTATTGTATTTATGAAATTTAATTTTGTCATTAATTCCTTTGTATTTTTTATAATTTTGTATTGTCTTAAGTTGTCAAATGTTATTTTTCTTAATAAAAGCCGTATAATTTAATTTGGATGGATTGCCATTTTGTTGTCTATTAAATGTATATATGTTGGCTTTCATTAGCTGTCTATTTGAGGACTAGTCTATTCTTGGGCTATGGTTAGACGTCTATAAAATTTTCACTGACAGCCCAAACGCAGCCTTGTTTTAGCCTAGACCCATATTCACTGTCTATTAGACGTATGTAGTCATTTAATAGCGGTCTAATTGATGACTAGTCTATACTTAGGCTATGGTTAGACGTCTATTAAATTTTCACTGACAGCCCAAATTTAGCCTTGTTTTAGCCTACACATCTGGGCTGCGTTTAGACGGCTAATGGACGTCTTTTAAATGCAAAATTGCTTGCTGGGTAAGTATCAAAATATTACATACCATAAACGTGAATAGTAAATAAACAATTCTAACAAAAAGTGCAAAGTAACAAGTACAAAAAAAGAAAAATGCACAAAGAACTTGTCTACAGATTTTTCCCAGACCTTTCTCTGTAAATTAAGGGTGCACACTATTGCTGAAAAACACAATCACTACTTAGCAGTCAGATGTCCGTATGCACAAATCCCTAAACAACGCCATATCTGAAGATGAAACATTTTTTAAATTTGAACTAGCACCGACTACACCACGCTATGCACGAGAAGCTGCAAAAGACACAGTGGAATGAACAAAACCCGGTGACATTCATTTTTTAAAGTAAATATAATGGGTGATATATTGAGTCACCAAAAATTGAGGTCATGTGCATATATTGCGCTAAGTCGATATATTGATTGCGACAGACCTAGTTTTATTTGAAAGGCTTATTTGACAGCCTACTATGTTTGGGTGGCATGTAAATACCATGGTAAACAAAAGCAGTGTTCTCTCTCTGTAGCGAAGAACTACCGGATACTGTTAGGGCTAGTTTGAATCGCAGTGAACCAGGTGTGTCGGTCAGAACACCACAGAGGGAAGTATCAGTTTTAACAGGTTTATTTTCACAGATGCGATATGATCAACTCAGAGGGGGGAGTCAGCCTTTACATGCACATCAGTCTGTGTCTACTAACAAGATGTGGACCAAGATGCTTGAGGACGGCAGAGGACACAAAGTGGTTTAGGTGATAGAGACGAGGATGGACTCTGGGACCACTGCAAATGAGCATATACTGGTTGCTGAGAATGATGGGAAGCATGAACCAGTTAGAGGAGAAACTTAAGCACAGTCTTTAAAGAATCTTGTCTTCGTGAGAGGGCTGGGTGCTTATCAGTTGAAGCATGAAATGTATGATTGTGGTGGAGGGTGTGGTTTCGCTGAAAGAAACAAAAGCAATATAATGAAACCACCATTACAAGTTTTATTATTCATATAAAACTATAGGCTGCTCCCCTTTTACAGTAACAATGTATAAACCCTTTGTATAACAGTGCATCCACGATCATTATTTATCCACATGACTTATAGCATTATAAACATTATAACTCCGAGCATTGTGAATAAACAGATGTATTACAAGAATAGCATGTAGATAATAGCATTACCTTGCAAAATTGGACAGCTAATACATCATTGATAAAGCAAGCATAAAATCAATTAATGAGGATTTGTACTCACTCGTATAGGACGCACTCAACACAAGATACATTCAAACTGAGGCTGATATGAACAATGATGCATGTCTCCAGCACTCGTTAATGCAGAAACCCTGATCACTAGCAGCGGCGGAGGCAGTCTGCCGATCTTAGAGTAATGAACAGTGTTTCTTCCGGCTATCCGCGTTACATAAAAGTCCCCATTCTGGCAAGCGCAATAGCGCTCTGACACTCTCCATTGCCTTTTGCACAGCCGTCCCCAAATTGCTCCTGTAAAAAGGCGTATTCTTAATTTAGAGTCGTTGACGGGCATTCCTCATCCTCCTCAGCATCCGGTATGACTGGAAGAGTAATAAGCCGAGCAACGTGCCGGGTGTAGACTCTGTCCTTAACCTGTACATCTACGGATCGTACATGCCCATCCACACTTGGATGTACTTTAACCACTCTGCCAACTGGCCAGAGCGCCCGCGGAAACTGGGGGTCCATCAACAGGTCTATTGAACCTACTGTCAGATCAGTTGGGATACCATGTCACTTCTGTCGGCATTGAAGGATTGGCAGGTAGCACCTGATGAATCTCGCCCAGAAGTTATCTGCTAGGACTTGGCAGTATCGCCATCTTTGCCGGCTCAGTCCCTCACTCTTAGGGTACACCACTGGAGGTAGCGCACCATCCAGCCGCCCCATCAAGAGGACATTTGGAGTCACGGCATCCAAGTCAGCAACACTGGAGGAGGTGTAACCCAGCCGTTTTGAGTTCAATATAGCCTTGACCTCTAGTAGCACTGTAAACAATACTTCTTCAGAGACAGGTTGGACTCCAATGACAGTATACAGGGCAGTCTTAACAGACTTGATCTCTCTCTCCCATGTACCTCTGAAGTGGGGAGCTGCAGGGGGATTGAAGCGGAAATCAATCTTCTGCGTGGCGAGGAGTTGTTTGAGGTCAGAAGACATGCTGTTGAACCATTCACTTAGCTCTTTCTCGCTTCCTTTAAAGTTTGTGCCCTGGTCTGTATAGAGCTCTGCTGGACTCTCACGGTGTGCGATGAACCGTCTGAGGCTCATTAAGAAGGAGTCAGAATCCATAGCGTGCAGGAGGTCCAGGTGCACTGCCCGAGTGGTAAGGCATTTATAAATTATGTCCCACCTTTTTTCTGACCGTTGTCCTAGCGTCACTTGGAGAGGTCCGAAGCAATCGACACCAGTGGAGTAAAACACCGGCTTGTATAGACGCAGACGGGCCATGGGTAGATCAGCCATCTTTGGGACCGATGGCTTAGATTTTCCATCGCCGGCACTCTTGACATTGGTGTTGCACCCTCCTTATGGCCTCTCTTCCACAGAGGATCCAAAATGTCCGGCGCATCTTGGTGAATACTCACTCTGGGCCCGGATGACATAGTCGAACATTATAATCCTGGATAAGGAGTTTCGTTGCGGGATGCGAGGGGTCCAGGACAATGGGATGTTTAAAGGCAGGGTCTAACCATTCAGCCCGTCGGAGTCTCCCTCCCACCCGTATAATTCCCTCATCAGGGTCCAGCTCCAGGGATAGGGTAAGGAGACGACTACTTCGAAGTACAGCCTTTCCTGCTTTAAGATACTCTACTGGAAAGCATTCAGATTGGATTATCTGAAAGATTGTCATCTCTGCGGTCGAGGGCTCGTCTTGGTCCGCCGTCACATGCACCTCCTGTGCTACAGCCTCAACCATATACTTCCAGGAAAGGTATGGTCGCCCTCCATGGGCCTCCTGGCTGTCAGCTCTTGATATCACTCCACATGAAGCCACCTCCTTATACTCTGTGATATCCTGTTCTGGGATCTCTCCAGGTGAGGATGGCCATTCAGCAGGTCACTTGCGGAGGAAAGATGGCCCTTGGCTCCAGCGATTAGGTATGGCTAATTCTGCCAAGGTCTTCCTACGGGTAACATCATCAGCCGGGTTCTGAGCAGAGTCAACATAGCGCCATGTACTCTCCGCCGTAAAGCTCCTGGATCTCTGCCACACGAGTGCCCATGAAGACCTTGAAGCGGCATGACTCCGACTGCAACCAGGTTAACACTGTCATTGAGTCACTCCAAAGGATTGTCTTATCGGTCCTCACCACTCTTTTGATCGTCTTTGCCAATTGGGCAGCAGTCAATGCACCACAAAGCTTGAGGCGAGGAATGGAATGTTGCCACTGGGGTGCTACCCTGGACCTAGCTGCAAGGAATGCCAGATGGACTCGTCCCTGAACATCTTCTGTCCTGAGGTAGGAGACTGAGCCATAAACCCTTTCGGAGGCGTCACTGAATACGTGGATCTGCCTGGAAACAACCATCTGTTCTGTAAGGGCTGGAGCATAGGATCGGGGTATGGAGATGCATGGTAGCAGGTGTAACTCAGATTCCCATTCCCTCCATGCAGGTCTTGAGGCATACATGGGTCATCCCAGTCATGAGGCTTGTCCCATATGCTCTGGATGATGAGCTTGGCCCGAGTAGTGTAAGGTGCAATAAATCCCAGGGGATCATATTGTCAGGCCAGTACCTTGTAGACATTTCTCATCGTCAGTGCTCCATACTCCAGAGGTCGGCTCTTGTAACCTAATGCGTCTAATCCCCAGTTCCAGCTGACTCCGAGGGTTGGTTCTGACAGGCCAGGTTCATCATTGGAAAGCCATCACTCTATGCTGTCGGATCTCGCCTCTGCAGGTAGATGTCGGAGCACATCAGGTATGTTGCAGGCCCACAGTCTGAGCTCAAATCCTCCATAAGCTAGTACCTCCCTGAGCCGGTCCACCAGTTCTTTGGCCTCATTTGCGGTGAGCACACTCTGGAGGCAGTTATCCACATAAAAACAGCACTCCACCGAATGCTGGATTCCTTCATCTGGCCCGCCATGATCTCTCGCATGCCTCTGGAGGGCGAAGGTGGCACAGCACGGTGAGCACGCAGTGCCAAATGCTAGAACCTGCCACTGGAAGACTTCAGGGGGGTTATCGCGCTTCATGTCCCGCCAGATGAACCTGAGGAGCGGCTGGTCTTCTGGTAAGAGCTGAACCTGGTGGAACATGCCTCTGATGTCTCCACTAACCGCCACAGCATGTTGCCTGAAGAGTAATAAAACTCCCAGAGGAGAGGCTCTCAGTGTTGGTCCAGGAAGGAGGGTGTCATTGAGGCTTCGGCCTTGGAATTGAAAAGAGCAGTTGAAGACTAAACGACTCTTCCCGTTATGACTTACCAAGTGATGCGGTATGTACCATGACTCATTGGTGGCTGAGGCTTCGCCTGGGTTGATCCTCCTGACCGCGCCTGCTTCCAACAACTTCCGAATCGCTGGCTCGACAGGGGTAGTCTGCACCAATCAGCACGAGCGGCTTGACGTGTTCAAATGACTCAAGGGGGAGGTCTGCCAGGTGCTTGTACCTCCTCTTCAGACTGGCGATGGGGTAGGAGTGGTCCGCTAGACCCAAGCGTTGTGAAGTGAAGGCCTCCACTATCTGGAAAGTTATCTTGGGATTAGTTGGGGGATGAGATTTTGAATAAAACAGCGGCTACCTTCAGGGTTTGAACTTCCTGTCGAATTGTGCGGAGAGCGAGATCTTCAGACTTCTTATGCAGGCCCAGTTTGTCAACTGCCTCAGGGAGGAGCATTGTCCACTCCGATCCATCGTCCAAAATCGCATAAGTGTCTTGTGTCCCGTCTCTGTTGCGCAGGAGAACTGACGACTTTCAACAGAACCCGGGCATGGGATGATGGTCTGTCTAGATGAAGAACTTCTGTACTGGTTGCTCAGCCTTGGGGCGTGCGTTGACATCATGCAGTACCCTTAGATGCTTTCCTTGGCACACATCACAGAGCCTCTTGAGGTCACATTGCGCTGCTTGATGTGCTCTCCCGCATCTCGTTGACTCCCTCATCCACTCTATGACCTCCTCTCGGGTGAGTCTCTGAATAGCTGGACACTTACTGAAGTGCTCTGTACCCTCGCAATACGGACAGTAGGGTTTCACTTTGCCTTTCCATCTCAACGCGGATGAACTCTGACCTTCTTGTCTAGTTGCTTGGTTCGACGTGTGGCTCTCAGCCCCATGTAGGACCGTAGCTACAGGCTTGCTGCGTTGCTTCTCAGCTCGGTAGCCAGACAGCCCTGGGGTGCGGATGTCAGATGGGTTGTCATATCCTTGACACCACGACTCGTATCGAAGCCGTTTTGTCAGGTTGAGCAGTGTATGAGTGTCCAGGACGGTGGAACGTCATACGCCTGAAGTTCGCTCTCATCTCAGGCGGAAGCTTAGTAAGGAGACGGGCCACATGTGAGCCACATCTCAGCTTGACTTCTCCGTCTGGGCCTAATGTCTGCAGCATACCTACAAGTGACTGTACGTGCAGAGAGAATTTCTCGAAAGCTGCTATATCTCCTCTCTTAATCTCAGGCGAATCCATCACTGCAGCAATCCGCTTCAAGGCTACGTGGTGCGGCTGGCCAAACTTCTCAGTCAAGACTGCCATGGTGTCAGTGTATGGCCTAGGTGAGTTAATGGAGTCGGCAATGAGACAGACCTCTTCAAGTTTCACGTGGTCCACAAGAATCTGATACCTGACAAGCTCTGTAGCAGGTTCGACAGAGCTAATTTTAGCCGAGAAAACTCCATTGGGTCGTTATGGATAAACAGAGGAATTTTCGGTGCCGCCCCTATATACTCTCCTCTTTCCTGATTCGCGGATACTGACGAGAACTGTCTGCCTCTGGCGGCATGCTGTCGGCTCATATCAGGCCTAACTGGATACAGAGTTAAGCATCCCGCATTAGTGTGATACATACTGGGTTGCGGATGTGAGATGGGTGAACAGGGTCCTGGTCTCGGGGTTAAAGACAAGACATCATACTGTCCAGGACCTCATCTAGGCTGAGGGGGGTTCAGGCGTCGAAGGGTCGCATGTGGATTAGTGTGGGCTGTAATGCTGGATGTCACACTGTCTCTCATGAGCTATAACTCACTCATCATTCGGTCTATGACAATGACCACTCTGCTCCTCGACAGCTGCCGACTCTGGAGGGTAGTCGGAGGAAGGCCATGGCGGAGGGGGCAGGTGTCCATCACCCCCCCTCTTCCTCTGGCACTAACGAGTCATCTGGTAATGGAAGGGGGGGGCATTGGACATCGCTCAAAGGACTGATCGCGCTGCACTGCTCCTTGCTCTCTGGCTGAGGCCGATAGTTTAAGCAATTCCCTTCTAGTGTCATAGGGTGAGGCGGAACTGTACGGCATGCTCTCTCTGTGTAGCCCGCTTGGCTCAGCTCCCTCCTCAGTGTAGGGCATAGGGATAGGTGGCCATCCTAGGGTTGTGTCATCATAGCTCTCCTCAGAGCTTAGTGAAAAATTGTCATGTGCCTCGGGGGGTCTACTCCACTTCACATGAGGCTGTGAGCTCCGATTCTCCTCTAGGTGGGTGTGGTGCTGGGCTGACACATATCTTTGGTTGCACTGCACTGACCTCATAATCCTTCAGATAGGATGGCGGTCTTAACTGACGTTTGGGCCGAGTGGAGGGGGCCCACGATGCTTCATCACTCTGTTGCATACTCCCAGCACAACTACAATCCAGCTCGAAGGACCAGAAATGTAGGGAAGAGCTACCTGATACTGTTAGGGCTAGTTTGAATCGCAGTGAACCAGGTGCGTCGGTCAGAATACCACAGAGGGAAGAATCAGTTTGAACAGGTTTATTTTCACAGATGCGATAGGATCAACTCAGAGGGGGGGGGGGTCAGCCTTTACATGCACATCAGTCTGTGTCTACTAAAAAGATGTGGACCAAGATGCTTGAGGACTGCAGTGGACACAAAGTGGTTTAGGTAGACTCTGAGACCACTGCAAATGAGCATACACTGGTTGGTGAGAATGATGGGAGGCATGAGCCAGTTAGAGGAGAAACTTAAGCACAGTCTTTAAAGAATCTTGTCTTCGTGAGAGGGCTGGGTGCTTATCAGTTGAAGCATGAAATGTATGATTGTGGTGGAGGGTGTGGTTTCTCTGAAAGAAACAAAAGCAATATAATGAAACCAACATTACAAGTATTATTATTCATAAAACTATAGGCTGCTCCCCTCTTACAGTAACAATGTATAAACCCTTTGTATAACAGTGCATCCATGATAAGCCTTTATCCACATGACTTATTGCATTATAAACATTATAACTTCGAACATTGTGAATAAACAGATATGTTACAAGAATAGCATGTACATAACAGCATTACCATGCAACATCGGACAGCTAATAACGCAGTCATCATTGATAAAGCAAGCATCAATCAGTTAACGAGGATTCGTACAGGACACACACACACAGCACAAGATACATTCATACTGAGGCTGATATGAACAATGATTCATGTCTCCAGCACTCGTTAATGCAGAAACCCCGATCACTAGCAGCGGCAGAGGCAGTCTGCCGATCGCCAAGTAATGAACAGCGTCTCTTCCGGCTATCTGCGTAACATAAAAGTCCCCATTCTGGCTAGCGCGACAGCGCTCTGACACTCTTGATCGCCTTTTGAACACTCTCTCTATATATACACCGTATATGGCAAAGTGGTCAGGTAGAGGAAGTTACCAATCACAACGTACACCAAGTCAACTATGCCACCCGGAATACAACAGCCCTATGCAAGGGCACACAGGTTCGTTGCCAAAGGCAGGGTGAGCATGGAGACATGAACAAGGTATAAAAATTAAACTGTTTATTTACATACACAAATGAGACATTAAATTTAACATTTGTTTTTGTACACAAGATCTTAAATCAAACCAAATACACAAATCTACAGACATAACTAGGAGAGAAATGGCCAGGGGGGACCTTTTGGATTTTCACCTCACACCATACAGTTGTGAAAGCAATACAATTGGTTAAGCACCGCACTCCAGGTGGACACGCTAAAAGACTGCAACCCCCACTTTAAAAAAGTCTCTACTCCTAAATGACAACTGTTACAAACTTCAAAATAAACGCATTCAAAAATACAAAATTCTCACTTCTCTACCACAACAGAACAATCTACTCAAATGGAGCCCACACACACAGAGATTCTACTACTAGTACAATCAGTGAAAAACAACAAGAAACTAAAATTAAAATGAGCAGTCATATGCACCAACGGGAGGAATGAAATGGCAGACCAAGGCCAAATATCTTACTTGCCTCCCAGCTGACTCACACACACGTTAATGAATGGCTGCTCATGAAGGATTAAAAGCAAAAAAAAAAAACCACACACACACACACAATTAACCAAAATAAGACCAAGCCAGACAAAGTTAAAATGGTCACCCAACAAACACTAAAAACAAAGCAGCAGTGCAATCACGTCCCTGATGTACATTGGTCTCCAACCAAGTTACTGGAAACCCCTGGATGTGCAATTACACCTGCTAAACATAAAACAAGAAAATGATCTACGATAATACACATGATAAACTAACATCATACATACTGAGAGAGATTTACCATGTAGCAATATGAATGGTCGCTCACCCGCAAGACCACGACCACTAGCATGTTGCTGACCAAAAAAAGACAAACAAATAAAGTTTCTCCTTATAAAAGACAAAATCATTTTTAACACTGGAGACTAACCTGAAAAAACCTAACTGCTAAAACACAACAGGAGAATGCACCAACCCCTATCTCTTGTTCATAATGACGTACTTCCACAAGAGTCCAGTACCAACAACAATGCATCCTGAGCAATTGAACCCTTCCCTTTTTGTATTCTCAATGCCAACACTGATAGGTTCATAGGACTTAATCCATATTAACCAATCACAAAGGAGTAGGGGCACTGATTGGTTCACAGGCTGGCATGACATCAGCCAATCATACCTGATGCGTTTAATGAACCTAGGAGAGGAGGTAATTCTGACTTTGCTATGACAGTCTGACGCTTCTGAATCAGCGACTGTTTTGTTATTAGTTTGAGTATTTGCTATTGACTGTTCAAATGCGGAGTTTTGCGCATCATGTGTGTGTGTGTGTTAGAGAGAGAGAGAGAGAGAGAGAGAGAGAGAGACAGGGTCACATCACAGTGGAGTCAGCTGTCTTAACCGTGGCTTGTGTACTGCAAACACATACCAGCTTCATCACTGTGTCTGTCACGTGACTCTGTTCCCCTTTCGGGCTTGAACTGATGGTAAAACTAATGACATTATTTACTGTCTTTACATTTATTTTGAAAGATGAAGCTCGCGATTATGGTAAGGGGCGTTACATTTCCGACGAGTGCTTGTGGTGTTCGGCCAATCACAATGCACTGGGTCAGCTGGCCAATCAGAGCAGACTGCGCTTGTCGGAAGGAGGGACTTTGTAGAAAACGAAGCGTTTGAGAGAGGCGGGGCATAGAGGACCTACAATAATGTACAGTATTTGAAAAATAATGTGTTTTTTGAACATTAAAGCATGTCAACATATTCTGTTACACCAAATACACAAAATAATGATCTTTAAAAAAACATCATATGACCCCTTTAATGAAAACTGTCAAATGAATATATTTTTTTGACTGACGTTACCTTTACCGACATAAATGTGAAACGAAAGGAGGTTTTCTCAATTCTAATTTCTAGCAGATCTGCGCCATTGTCGCAAATCACATCATACAGATTAACGGCATTAACGGTAATTAACGGTGCTGAAGAGCGGGTCGTAGAAAATAAAGATGGAGAGACTCGTTTATGTGAACAGTAGGCTTTAGATGTGGTACATTTAAATGACAGTCTATAAATGTTATATTTATGTACAGTACACAAAAAATACTTTACCTCAGAAAAGCTCTCCCATGCGATGTCCGCTCAGTCAAAAAGGAGTCCGGCTGTGCAGAGTTGATGGACCGCAGCTTATATTACCTCTGGTTCTTTCGCGGGCTTCGCACGTGAGGTGTAAAAGAGTCAAAGTTATATTTATATCTATTTTACTCATTTATTTTTTATCATTTGAGGTGTACATTTAAGTCACGTTATACCTCACGTTATATTTCCATGGCAAATTAAGAAAAACATTACATATATATAGATGCTGCCATTTTCTGGTTTTATATATATATATATATATATATATATATATATATATATATATATGTATGTATAACCAGGAGATGGCAGCAGAGGACCACTTATTGGCTCATTCTACTCATTGAGTTTTGCGGTTTGATTTTTATTTGGACATAATAAAACCACTATAATAACATTTGAAATCATATTTTGTCAAAGTTTACCACTTCATTCTGAGGTCAAGCCTGGAAATGGTGTTATAAAGGGGTAGACCTAGTGAAAGCATTTTATTAGCTCTGTTACAGCCAGATACCATTCTATTTTTGGGGTGTAGAACAATTACACACAGTCAGAAAGTGTAAAACTTAAATGAAGGGAGCATTTTTAAATTATAAGCAAAATCCATTTGATGTCAGCCTAAAAATGAATAGAAATATTAAACTAGTAACTAAAATAACATTGACAGGGAGAAGGCTTGACAACACTAAAACATTTTGTTTTAAAAAATAATCTTGTAATTTTGTAATTCAGCCTAATTAACTGATTGCAGGTGTACATGTTTAACCCCTATTGTGGGGACCAAATATTCACACAAGGAGTAAAACCTGATTTATTTTTACATTTTTGGGACTGACACTTATGGCCCATAGTCGGGCTGAATGTGGCTAATGCCGAGTTCACACTGAACGATTTTCAAGACATCGCATCACTGTTGGTTTCACACTGAACGACTATCTGGGGTAGCATTCAGTTGTTGCTGTGTTCACACTGCACGATGGAACGACGACAGGAGTTTACACACTGCATGACTTTACAATAGGAAGAATCGCCGAAAGCGCTGTCTGGTGCAGGGTTGCCAGGTCTTCGCTACAAAACCCGCCCAATTACTACTCAAAACTAGCCTGAAAATAGCCCAATTGCTTTCGCGTAAAAATCGCGTTCGGGGGTAAAATACACATTTTTGGCGGGGTTCTCCTGGTACAATTCACATTCCAGGGCCTAAATATCACGTTATTGGGGTCACTTCAACCTACTGACATAAAAAAACAACCGGCGGCAATCGCGGATTTGGCAACACTGGTCCGGAAACTACGTTTCATATAACTCCTCCCCGAACTTCCCGCTGCCCTGTATCTTGGTCTCTTACTGGCTGTAGGTCATCGCCAATGTGTTTTTCAGTCAGAACTCATTGCACACAGCTGACTGTGAATCGCAGACAGCTCCAGATATTTAGCATGCCAAATATTTCACGGGCATCGGCGATTCCCTCAGATCGTGTCTTTGATAATTCTCACTGCGTGATTGTCACTCGCATGAATGAGCCTCCGATTTCGGGCATTTGTCAGCGAGTGAAAAATCAGGCTAAAATCGTGCAGTGTGAACTCAGCATAAGGCTGCGTTTACACTGGCAGAAAAATCAGATTTTTTGCCCACATCTGACACAGATGTGAATTTGATGCATGCGTGCAAACACAAAAATCCACACGAGATCCGATTTTTTCACATCTGATCTGAGCCGTTTCCAAATGTGGTTTTAAATCAGATATATATCCGATATCTGGATATCCGACCTACGTCTAAACACGCATATCCGATTCTCCGTGTCAATTACGTCACTGGTCCACGACTGATTGCGTTGAACGTCATCATTTCGCGCCTGTTTCAAGCACAAGTTGCACGCGGCATCATGATATTTATGTGTTGCGATGGATGGAATCATTGGTTTTAGATTTATTTACAAAAGAACAGCACAACCCAGATGTTCGAATTTCTGCAACGCATTTTATGGACGACAGTTTTTTGAACCTAGAAGAGTACAAGGCTGGCTGTGCACAAAGGCTATTTCAAAAAAAAAAGAAAAAAAAGGGTCAATTCCAACTTTGCTATGACAATCTGTCGCTTCTGAATGTCAGTCGTGGAACAGTGACGTAATTGACACGGAGAATCGGATATGCTTGTTTAGACGTAGGTCGGATGTCCAGCTTCTGGCGCGTCTTAACCGCGGCTTGTGTACTGCATCATCACTGTGTCTGTCACGCGACTCAGTGGAGCCAGGAGGAGGCGTCACGTTTAATTAGTTTATGGGGAGAGGCATCAACCCAGGCAAAATTGCATGGTTCATACAGAAATCGGGCTGTGACTATGAAGACATAGCACGGGCCATGCATGAGGGTGGCTACAACTAAACCTGGCTGCAATGCCAACGCAAGATAAAGAGCATTAAAGCCAAATATAAGGAGGCCAAGGATCACAACAGCCGCAGTGGACAGAACAACCTGTCCATTTTATGAGCAAATGGAGTGAATTTAGGGTGATAAACCTAGCTGCCGACCCCCAAGACATGCCAAAGAATGAAAATGCGGATGCAGAAGAAGGTAATAATTAACAGTATCCATTCATTTAGTTTAAAAGTTTAAAAGATGAATAAGCAAAAGTCCATGCAGAATTCGAGGGTCAGTCGTTGCTCCCATGGTTGTGAAAGCCAGTGGAATGATTTTAGGGAGATTAGTGTAAACACGGATATTGGATGAGGCGTGTCTAAAGTGAATGTAAACAGGCGGGACAAAAAAATCGGATATGGTGAAAAGATCGGATCAGTGGATTAAGACTTGCAGTGTAAACGCAGCCTAATGTGCCGTTTCTCAACCAGAATCGGGGCAGATCCAAAGCCTAGCCAAATCTGGCAACCATTACTGGGCCAGAGCTGGCTCACTTCTGGCAAGCCGCTGCCAGCACACAGCCGAGTGAGCCGACACTCAGCCGCATTCGGCCCGATTCCACTGGCTACCTGGGACGCTACATGAACCTTTTCATATAAACTGGAATAAATACAAAACTAGAGCCAAACTAAAACTGAAATGCATCACAGCATCTGCCAAATAAGGGGGAAAAAAGCACAAGAAAAGCTTGACATAATTTTTTTACATTACACTAATTTTGACAGGGAGTCATTCTCTTTTGCTTGGATGTCTACTAAAAACAAAAACGAGATATCTATAGTGTATCACCATTCAGTGAGTTAAAAAAAGAGAGAAGCGCTCTTGTAAATGTTGTGTGTTTTATACACATACCTCTAATGACTGAGAACAGTGCAGTCTTTTCAAATGCCTCTTTCTGCAATGGACCACCCCCTTCATGTTGAATTTGGACATGAGGGAATTTTTTTAAACCCTACAATATAATACAGATTGAGGTGGTTAACAATTGCGGACAAAGTTTGATATTTCAAAATGACCAGTAAAGGAATTATGTTTTTTAATTTCTGACTTGCGTTGTAACTTATTGAGTATTGACACCACAATGTTTGATTAATGTGGCAAGATTTGTAGGCTTTACCTGTCCAGCATCCTTCTGGCATTGTCTTTGTGGTTTCTTCCTTCAATTCTGCACAACTTTGACATCTGAATAAAACATGCCAATGTCAGGCAGGTAGTATTATATGCGTCCGTGTACAAGTGTTTACCAACCTTAAAGGGGTCATATGATGCTATTTTAAAGATCATTATTTTGTGTATTTGGTATAACAGAAAGGGCAACAGAGTCGCGTGACAGACACAGTGATGATGCAGTACACAAGCCGCGGTTAAGATGCGCCAGAAGCTGGACATCCGACCTACGTCTAAACAAGCATATCCGATTTTCCGTGTCAATTACGTCACTGTTCCACGACTGACATTCAGAAGCTCCAGATTGTCATAGCAAAGTCGGAATTGACCCTTTTTTTTTAAAATAGCCTTTGTGCACAGCCAGCCGTGTACTCTTCTAGGTTAAAAAAAAACTGTCGTCCATAAAATGCGTTGCACAAATTCGAACATCTGGGTTGTGCTGTTCTGTTGTAAATAAATCTAAAACCAATGATTCCTAATTGCATCTACTTCCGGAAGGCCAAATAAAGTGCTTTTGCTTTCCCACTGAAACACAGTGTCTCCCTGACATGGCTACATCAACTACTGCTGTTCCTGAAACCATGCATTCTTTCTTTGCGTGCACATTTGGGCGGCATTATGCTAATATTTCCACATAGCAACGTAGATATGTGGGGGCGTGTTAGAACGAGCTGTTTTAGGTAGGCGTGGTTGACTCTTAACTTTTATAAAGAATATCTCTTTGGATTTGAGACAATCCTTGGGTCAACACAAACAAAAGTGGAGTCAGACAGATTTTCTCTACGATGCACGTTTTTTCTGTAAAATTGACCTATATCCCAAACCTACTTTTGCGAACTAGTCCGAGGTTTTTCACCCGATTGGAACCAAACCCCTGCAGAAATATTCGCTGGACACTGAATATCAATAATTATCCAAAAATTTCAATTTTTGCGCAAAACAGTATGCCAAAAAGCCTCTATGCTAACATTAGCCAAATGTTAATTGAAGTATACCTCTTGAACGGAATGAGATATCTTCACCAAACTCGGTACACGTATGTAGGAGCTTAATCTTTGGTCAAAAAAAAAAAAAGCGCAGCTCTGCCACTTGGGGGCGCTTTAAAACAGAAAAAACATAAATTCAGCTATAACTAGGCAACTGTTGGTCTGATCGACTTGAAAATTGGTATGCACCAAACCTACTTTTGCGAACTAGTCCGAGGTTTTGCACCCGATCGGAACCAAACCACTGCAGAAATATTTGTTTATCAAAAAAAAGTTGAAATTTCGATTTTTGCGTGAAACAGTACGCCAAGAAGCCTCTATGCTAACGTTAGCCAAATGTTAATTGAAGTATAACTCTTGAACGGAATGAGATATCTTCACCAAACTCGGTACACGTATGTAGGAGCTTAATCTTTGGTCAAAAGAAAAAAAGCAGCTCTGCCACTTTGGGGCGCTATAAGACAGAAAAAACATAAATTCAGCTATAACTAGGCAACTGTTGGTCTGATCGACTTGAAAATTGGTATGCAGCGTCTTGGTCCAAAGTGGCACAAGTGTCTATGAGGACATTCGCATATCTCAAAAAACATGGCCGCTATTGGCCAAACAAATTTAAGCACCTATTAAACAAGGTTAACAGAGGTCAATCGGAACGAAACTCGGTGGGCATGTTCAACTCAGGGTCTTAAAGGTCTGTAAGAATTTTGAAAGAAATTGGCTTTTTTTGGCTCTGTAATCATTTGTTGTTTCACATAGCCACACAATATGCATACCATTTGATAGATCACCTCATAATGCACAACTTTGGCTCAAGAACCATTGCTGTCAATCAAATCGTTCATTAATTATTCACAAATATGTTAAAAACTTACTTTTGCAAACTAGTCCTAGGTTTTTCGCTCAATCTCGATCAAACCACTGCAGTAATATTCTCTGGACTCTCTAGATCAATAATTATCCAAAAAAAAAAAATTGTCCTTTGGTTACTTATAATGGGGTCATTTATAAACGGGGTGTGGCCAGATATACCCATAAGCCTATAAGACCTAAACAAAAACTCAAAACTCTATGAAACTTGGTGAAAACATGTGTCAGGTGACTCTTAACAAGTATGCAAAATTTCATGGAGATTGGACCATAGGTGGCGCTATAACAGATAAAAAGGCCTCAAAAACAATATTTGTATAGTGAATGACCTCAAATTATAGAACATGTTCATATATTCACACATACACTAGATCTTCATAACATATGATAGATCTACTCATTCTAAACAACTTTGTCTCTGGGACTAATGCTGTCAATCAAGTCGTTCACTAAATATTCTCAATTATGTTAAAAACCTGCTTTTGTGAACTAGTCCTAGGTTTTTCGCGCAATGTCGATCAAACCACAACAGAACAATTCTCTGGACTCCCTAGATCAATAATTATCAAAAAAAAAATTATTTTGTCCTTTGGTGAGCTATAACGGGGTCATTTAGAAAAGGGGCGTGGCTACATATACCCAAAAGCCTATAAAACCTAAACGAAAACTCAAAACTTTACAACACTTGGTGAAAATATGTGACTGCTGACTCTTAAGAAGCATGCAAAGTTTCAGGGTGATCAGACCATAGGTGGTGCTATAACAGTCATAACTGTTAAAAATAATCATATTTCTTTGGTAAATTACCTGCATTTGCCCAAAATGCTATTTTTAATCATTGACTTAGGTGATTACAGCCATATTAACACAAAATCTTTTTCCTTATGTGTTTAAATGCCTTAACTGCTTGAACCCCAGAAATCGCTGCTTGCAGCTATATTTATTTTTGTTTTTGTTTTATTTGTAGTAAAACCATGGTTAATTTTTTTAAGGGAGGTTTATTTAAGATTGTTTACTCAAGTCTGTTTAAAAATATTATATTGCATATTATACTATGGCTGTGTTTCAGACACTGGTGAGCTACCTGCATGGAAAGCATTTCTGGACATCATATAATGTATTACACGTGGCCAAATGCTGTCTTGATTGGGAGCTCACTTGGTTTCTAAGCCTCTTGCTTTTTTTCTGTGTTTGAAGTTTGAATACAACTATTCAATGAGGAGTTCAAAGAAAATTTGTACATGATAGACAAGCTACGTTGGCAAAAGAGCTATAGAAATAAAATGGACTTGACTTGTGTAAAATGTACTTTTATGACTTGCAGAGCTATGTGTGTGTGCTTATGTGCTGTGTGTTGGAAATCTTTCCCTTTCACAATCAATATAATGCAAAGTGATTTCTTTGTTTTAAATGCAGCTATGATAGGGGGTCTGCATTCTTTGGACATGTGGGCCAAAAGTGGCAGATTGCTGGTGTGGACAAGGGCATTCTGGCTATGAGTGTGAATGAGTGTAGGAGGATCACTGTGCCCCCCCCCCCCATTTGGCCTACGGTAGCCAAGGAGCAGGTAATATACCCAAACACACCTTTTACATACATCAAATTAATTGTGCATTCTGGTTCATTTGAACACAAAAGTCATGCTTAAAAATGTCAGGGTGTCATTGTATTAGATATTATAGAAAGTGTCTTTCTTCTGTGCTGTTTCAGGTGATAAAGTGCCATCAGACACAACATTAGTGTTTGATCTGGTTCTACTGAACATTTTGAACAGGGCAGACCAGGTTCAGACCAAAGTCATCAGTACACCTAAAGAATGCAAGCGCTCAGTCATGAGGATTGACTTTGTGCGCTTTCACTTTTATGGGACATTGCTGGATAGCACTGTGTTTGACTCCATGTTAGTGCTACTTTCTATCCTAGTAGCGATGGAACTGCAAAAAATAATAACGATTTATAAACAGGTTTCCCGAACACTCCTTCCACCAAACTCACACTCTTGTTGGAGCAATGTTTTGATATTGGCATGGATCCACAATGTTGACACTTTTCATGCATATTGCATATTTTACATATGCCTTTGTAATACTCTTCTTTGCACATTAAAGTGGCATTAGAGAAAGTATTTTAACATCTAAAAGCCAATCAAGTATCTGAGTGGACACATGTCAAATATCAGATGTATCCAGAAGTGTGTTGATTAATCTTATATGAACATAATGCAGCTACAAGCATTCCCACAGATGTAGGATTCAGTGGTTGTGGAAGGTTGGCTCATAAAAGGCTTGGATGAAGGGTTGCTTGGCATGTGTGTGGGAGAAATACGACACTTCATCATTTCTGGCATTTGGAGAAAAAGGATATGGTAAGCAAGCAAACCATCTGCATGTAGATATAAAGAACATCTAGTAAATTTTTTTTTTATAAATGATAAATTATCGATTTTTTATTCAAATCTTGGACATGGTTGCACTTTTTAGTATACTGTTGGACTTTTCTCATGTGTCAATTTCACGAGTTCGCACTTACATATAATCAGATTGAGCTAATAATAAGCATATTTGGCTAAGGTGGCCAGACATGCCACTTCCCGGGGACACATTCTGCACAGGATTTATAAATTGCCTAAATTAGCCAGGTGTTGGTTGTTTGCACTACACCAATCGATTGCTGTATGACATCAAAGTACTGCGAGAGCGATTAGAAAGCATGGAGCCGTCTGCTATGCTCTCTATAACTCTCACGGTACTTTGATAAATGGCACGTCTGGTCATCTTATATTTGGTGTACTGTCTGAGGGGAAGGCTCCAAGCTCAGAATATAGCCCAAACCCAGAGAACTCCCCATATCCCCAACCTGGGATAATAATAGTTAAGAGTGAAGAGTTGGGGTGAAGGAGAGTTAGTTGGCTGTATATATACCGTATTTACTATCATGCTAATTAAGTTTATCTGAACATGGTCCACCTTTGCTGAATTAGTCGATTACCTGAATGTGCTCCTCCTGAACTTTGTTAATAAAACATCATGTAATTCTAGGTTCCCTATCGAGAGGATCTCTCGACGTTGTATACAGCGTAAGCTGATGCTTTGGAGAAACACCTTTTTCGTCATATAGAAGTCTTATTTGCTTTACACCACTGTATCGCAATGGCCAGTTACACTCAAGCAAGTGAAAAGAGGGTGGTAAAGTGCCCTATATAAGCAACGCTGAGCGGCATTTAATCAGAATCTTTCTCCTTCATTACAAATGCTTCGCCAAAAGGGGATTAGCTTCGCTGATCCATTTGAGTGTTCTGATGAAGAATGGATTGAAGATATCATTAAGGGTGCAGTAGGAGATCTTGGAAAATGCTAACTTTAGCCTGATAGCTCTGAAATCGAACGTCCCACCCTCCCTGCAAATCGCCATCCAAAGTAGGGATGGGCATTTCAAGCAAAAATAATATTCGAAAATCACTGGGTATTATTCAAAAATCGCACCCCTCCCCCGCATGCACGCACAAACACCACAAACGCTTTCAATATCGATTGATGAAAGATGGCGCCGACGCTGATGGCTGCCTCCGTGGCATGCTCCGCAGTTGTTTTTATGTTTTTGTTAGTTTGTCCTGTCTTTAGTTATATCCCTGCAATCAGTTTCAGCAGAGACGAATTGCTGGACATTCGGAAGTACACACCACCCGATATTTCGCCGGTTTTCGACTATTCGGATGTTTTGCTGGACATTGTTGTCGGGGGAGCTGTGGCGCTGATTAAGCGCTTCAGGACGCGCGATAAACTGTTTAATTAGAAGAAAGGCTACCTTAACTCAAGCCATATAATGATTATAACGTGCTGAATCATATTGATATAATAAACATAACTGAATGACGGCACTTATTGACATAACAGTCCGTCGATTAGCATAAATCAACTGCTCATAAGGGTAGCACATTTCCATAAAAAAAAATAGAACCCTTAAAGGGAATAGATACGAGATGGGAGGACAAAATATACTTCACTATCTTCTGTCGCAATTATATAATTGGGTAATTATACTGTATATAAACTGCAGGCATTAGGGAGCCATTATTAATATGTGGGGCATTGAAATCGCTTATGAATGCGCGCACTTGTTTTTTACTTTCACTTTCGAGATTCGCAATCACACGTATGGAGCAGCACTCGGCAGTACTTACCACACATTTTACAAGATTAGATATTTGTCAGTGGTGCTCAGGATCTGCAAATCATTCGCCATCATCCTATCAGTCATCTCTCCTTACTCTGTTTATGTGGTAAGTGAAATGTTATGTACTGTAATGTAACAGGCTACCTACCGCTAGCATGCGTGTACCATGTCCCCAGGGCCGTTTCTAGGCATAGGTGAGCTAGGCGGTCGCCTAGGGCGCCACCAGCTGAAGGGGCGTCAATGAGCGCACGTACTGGCACTTTTAGCAGGGTTGTGATAAAGAGTGGCACGGTCACCCTGAAATATGACTGCCACCCCCACTGGACCCCCCAACATTATTGAGCTAGAGTACTGTCAATCTGACGATGCCTGTATGCCACTAGATCAGAGTGCTGTCAATTGCTGCCTGATTGTTGCATGCAAAGTGTGCATTTGGAGCACTCAACAATGCCGTTAGATCAGTGGACTCTGTCAGTGCTTTGGCAAGGTAACACTATTGTTTGCCATGCAATAAAGCGAAGTTCAAAGGCCAGTTTAAAAATATTGGTACAGTAAATAAAGTGCACAAAATCAGTATTTTGTTAAGGCAGTATTTGTGGCACATTTGTCCAAATATTTGTGGCAGATTTGTCCAAAAGGTGTGCGTTTTTTGCGCCAATGCATTGTTAAAGGATCAACGTGTCATGTAATATTCCCATATAAATTTTAACATCCAATTAAAAAATATGTGTATAGTAAAATTTGCTAATTCATGAGATCAATACATCCTTTATTAGACCGCTTTGTCGAGTTAAATGCATCCTTACGGAGGTGTCAAAATGCTGAATCAATTCATTCACTTCCAACAGTGCTTAATGGGTAGCAAATGATTAAGTAGCTGCATTGGTTACTTTTATGCCACTGATAAAGCTTGTATATGTAGTTTGGGGTAACAAAGGGGTTTTATAGGTTTGACTGAAATAATAATGCAATAACTGACACTTTAAATCAATGTTTCAAGAAACAACAACAACAACATTGAACAAAAAAACAATAAAGACAAAAAAGTAGCCATTGATAATATCTAAACAATATGTAGTAGTATAGTATACAGCAGGGTTCCTCAAATCTTACCCTGTAGGTCCAATGCGCTGCAGAGTTTAGCTTCAACCCTGATCAAACTTAGCTACCTGTGATTTTCTAATGATCCTGAAGACACTGATTAGCATGCTCAGGTGTGTTTGATTAGGGTCAGAGCTAAACGCTGCAGGAAAGTGGATCTCGTGGGCCAGATTTGAGGATTCCTGGTATATAGTATCCAAATCAAAATGTAATAAAATTAATTTATGTGTGATTTATGTGTAAATTATGTGCAATGTCTTAGCCACTAGGGATTGTTACATAGGGCTATACAGGCATCTAGTGGCAACACAATGATATTACAGATACTAAAGGGATTTCGCTTGGCTAGAATTCAAATTGGCTAGAAACGGCCCTGCATGTCCCTTTAGTGACTCCGTAGAACGCATTATTTGTTTTCCGCGCCTTTGTGAATATGGATTCAGTCACACCTCTAAACCAGTCAGGGGTGTTTATGGTCTGCACAGAACTCTTATTTGACATCGTCCCAAGTTACTGTAACCGTTATATGCCACGGAAGTCTTTTTTATGCCACGCAAGTCTACAGTGTGCGTGTGAGACAATGTGTTCTTCTGTTGTCTTTGACAGCTTTTAGGTGCGTTATTAGCAGCGCCACCCTCTGTTAACATGAACGCGTCATCACCACATCAGCAGGGAAAACATGGGGAATTTTTTAAGACAATAAATCGCACAACCTATTAGATATTCTATAATTAAATCAACTAATCGAATATTCGAAAATCGTGACCCATCCCTAGTCCAAAGCCTGAATGCACGAACACGAACAGATCAGATGACCAGAGACAACATTACTACTTCATTGGCGAGAAAACTTTTTAGTACAGTTAGTAAAAGTATTACAATAGGAAGGAAGATCAGGTTGTTGATGTTTGCCTGCCATTCTCGCAATCTCGCTGTCTGCAGAGCGTACGTGAACGCGCTGATGACGTATCCTGTCTGCGCAAACAGGGTGCGCAGAGGTTAGGGCTGGGCAAAAAATCAAATGCGATTTTCATGCACACCTCGTCAGTAAAGCTGCTTCTGGTGATTGGTAGTAAATCTCCAGCACGTGCTTTCAGATGGAGCGGCATTTACTACACAGAGCCGTAGATCACAGACAAGCTACACAAAATCGCGTTCAAAATTGCAGGCGATTCATTGCTGAATTTTATATTGTGAAGGTTGTATGTGACTGGATTTATCTGTTTGATGATGGTGTTGGGGCCAACATATCTGGGACTGAGCTTCTTGCAGGGCAGGCGCATCCTGATGTCCCATGTTGACAGCCATACCTTCTGACCAGGTTGGTATGATGGAGTTTCAGCCCTTCGAAGGTCTGCTCTCATCTTGCTTCTGCGCACTGCCTGCTGAAGCTAATGGTGAGCTACGTCCCAGACCCTCTCGCTCTCTCAGAATCAGTAATCGACAGAAGGTAAAGTTTCTGGTACCCAAGTACGCACTGGAAGGGAGTGAGTCCAGTGGATGGCTGGCGAATAGAGTTCTGCGCGTACTCAGCCCACCCTAGGAACTGGTCCCAAGAATTCTGGTGGCCATGACAGAAGGTTCATATGAAACGTCCTATTTCCTGTATTTTCCTCTCCTTCTACCCGTTAGACTGGGGATGGTATCCTGACGAGAGGCTTATGGTCACACTTAGGAGGGAGAAAAATGCCTTCCATACCCTGGAAATTAACTGTGGGCCACGGTCTGAGACAATGTCTTCTGGGATTCCATAATATCTGAAGATGTTGTTAAACATGATCTCAGCGGTTTCCACAGCTGTGGGTAAGCCCTTGAGGAGGAGAAGACGGCAGGATTTAGAGAATCAATCAATGACTACTAGAACACATGTTACCATCCGAGGCTGGCAGATCAGTGATGAATTCGACTCCTAGGTGTGACCAAGGGCGGTTGGGAACGCGCAGCTGGAGAAGCTTGCCAGATGGTAGGTGGTGTGGGCTCTTGGCAATGGCACATTCAGAACAGCCTTGGACAAACCTTCTTACATCCCTGGCCATATTGAGCCACCAGAAGCGATCTTTCAGCAGCGAGATGGTGCTGTTGGCCCCTGGGTGGCCAGTGCCCAGAGAAGTGTGAACAGATTGAATCAGGGGAGTGCGTTGTGCTCTGGTGACATACTGCATTCCTTGTGGACAGCCCGGCGGAGTGGTCGTTGAAGCATTGGCGGTGGCAGCTGGATTATTGTTCCATTGGATGGGGCTTATGATGATTTCCTTGGAGAGAATGGATTCTGGTTCTTTACTGACCTCTTCAGGAGCATGAAGATGAGAGAACGCGTCCACTTTCACATTTTTGGGGCCTGGACTATAAGAAATGGTAAAATTGAATCTAGTGAAAAAGAGCGCCCATCTTGCCTGGTGAGGATTGAGTCTCTTGGCGTCTCGCAGATATTGCAGGCTCTTATGGTCAGTGAGGACACTGAATGGATGATGTGCTCCCTCCAACCAATGCCTCCATTCCTCCAGGGCTAACTTGATAGCAAGGAGTTCCCTGTTGCCGATATCGTAATTTCTCTCCACCGGGCTGAGTTTGTGAGAGAAGAAGGCACATGGATGGAGTTTGGCTGGAGTTCCCTGCTGTTGTGAAAGCACCGCTCCTACTCCCGTAATGGAGGTGTCCACCTCCACCACGAAGGGCTTGTTGGGGTCTGGATGGATGAGGAGCGGTACAGAGGTTAAAGCTTTCTTCAGGGCTTCAAAGGCTTCAGTGGCAGCTGGTGACCAGGACAGAGATTGAGTTACAGTACCAGCTTGGGACCAGATGGTCTCTGCCCATTGGAGTGCTTATCCCGTCAGCAGGGATATGATGAACGCTATCTTGGCGTTATCTGTTGTGTAAAGATGTGGCTGCATCTCCAGTGCGAACGAACACTGCATCAGAAATCCGTTGCACTCCTCCACCGAGCCAGAGAAGGGCGCTGGTTTGGCCATGGGACTGGTAAGTATTGTCGAAGTAGAAGAAGGAGTGGCGTTGGTGACGGGCGTGACAGGTGGGGTGACTATGGCAGGGGGGAGGATCCGTTTGAGGGCATCCACGATCTCCTGGAACGGGTCGGGTGCACTCATCTTGCTGAATCCTTTGTTTGGTCCGGTCTTCTGTTACGGAAGGAGACTCACACAGAGGATTAGAAGATACAAGGGTTGTTTAGTAACAGCAAATGATGCAGATGGTAATGGCAGGTGAGTAATAAAGTCAATGTAGCAGTTCTTTGGAGAGATGAGGAATGTAACATAGAATCTGGTTTCGCAGGAGATCTTGGAAGGGAGACAGAGGACAGCACACACCTCGGATGATGAGTATACAGAGTTCCCACGGAGACGATAACTAGAACGAACTAGGGAACGGAACACAGGAGAACACACTGGAGGAAGCACAGGAGGTAAGTATAACAGGTAGGTAGGTCTTTCAATGTATCTCACAGATAGCATAGAGAGAGTTCACTTCATAGAAACGAGACCGGACACTGGAGTGAAGTGAGGTGTGTGCTTTTGCATGGGTGATGATGAGATTGCCAATTACCAACAGGTTTCGTGCGATCAGTATTCAGGTGATGGTGTTCGTTGTGATTGGGTGGTGGCTGAGCCTGGCCGATCTGTGACAACAGTATTCCATTAAAAAATATGAATTTTCAATTTTGATTTCATGGTGACTTTAAGCTTTGATGGTACAGTTCCAGATGACATTGACGTATTAATAAAGTGAGTGATGGGTAGTGACAAAGCAGGCAAGCAATTCTTCAGTAAAGAGGTACAGTGTTGTGAACAAGTTTTTGCCCCCTTCCTGTTTTTTTAATTGTTTGCATATTTGTCACACTTAAAAGATTCAGATCATCAAACAGATTTTAATATTACACAAAGATAATGCAAGTAAATACAAAATGCAGTTTTTAAATGATGATTTCTTTTATTAGGGGAAAAAAGCTGTCCAAATGTGCCTGGCCCTACGTGAAAAAGTAATTGCCCCCTAAATCTAATAACTGGTTGTGCACTGTAGGTGCAGGATCAAGAAGACTAGTAGAGGATTTAGACAGTCTGATTATCTCATCAACCTCTGTGGGGACAATAGAGTCAAAATTAGAGACGCTATGAGCATGGCATAAAGAGAGAAGTTCAGTAGTGGGAGCAGAGGTAGGGTATTGACAGTTATGAGATGTTTTACCACATTACTGCACATTCTTGTTAAGCACAGTCAACTCTGGTCTTTTCTAGTGGCCTTAGCGATGATAAACAAACTCCGCGATGATGATAAACAAACTCCGCGATGTATGTATGTAGAGGACGACTTACATGTGCTTGATCTATGAGACCAGATGGAGGGGACAGCAGCAGGCGAAGAGCAGTTAATGTTCAGGAGTCGTTTTGGTGAGCGATGAATATAGCGGGGCCGACGAGCAATTCCAATAGTTTTACACAGTCCATATGTGGCGGGATCCAGCCGGGAAAAACAAGTCAAACGACGCAACCACGACCACAAAACTCCATTTGAATGGAAAACAGCAAGGATAGCAAAAAAACACAAGAGGCAATCAGTCGCATGGCCAAACAAGATTTATTTGAGAAAAATATTCCATACATGCCTCGAAGCACAGCACTCACCACAACGATACACAGGACACACAACACTGGTCCACGTTATCCAGGCCAGACAGCGGTACACAGGGCACAGCACGGCGAGAAGGTGGAAACCCACTCAACTGCAGTCACGGCATCTGCGCTTCGGAGAAATGCGGTCACGCCATCTACGCTGAAAAATGTGTTGCACGTCTACATGGCGTTGTGTGGTAGTGATGGCCATAAAGCTTCGAAACCTTTGCAAATCATTTTTTTTAAAGAGTGTGGGTCTGAGCTCATATCAGACTGAAACCACAGTCAATTAATTTATAATAATAGGCTAATTAAAAACACATTATAGAGGCACTTCTTATTTAATGGCATTTTATTGTTTAATTGTTTTTAATGTATTAAACTTTCAATAAAATATTTGCAATGGGTTTGTAAAATGTTTTTGTAAAATGATATATACATGTTTTGGCCTAAGACACTTGATGTTGGAATTGAATTTAAAAAAGTAGTGCCTCGAAGCACAGCACTCGCCACAATGATACACAGGACACACAACACTGGCCCACGTTATCCAGGCAAGACAGCGGTACACAGGGCACAACACGGCGAGAAGGTGGAAATGCTATTAACGTTGCTATACGGACATATTTTAAAAAATCATAAAAAGGTAAAATAAAATAGTTTTCTGCCAACTCCACCAGATTCTTGTTCTACATCTCCCCAAGTACCACTGTGGTGATTGTCATGTCACTTTACTGTATAATTTTTTAATAATTGCTTACCAAATCCTGACCAATGCAATTTACTTTGCTATACGGACACATTTAAAAAATTCATAAAAAGGTAAAATCAAATAGTTTTCTGCAAACTCCACCAGATCCTTGTTCTACATCTCCCCGAGTACCACTGTGGTGATTGTCATGTCACTTTATTTTATCATTTTTTAATAATTGCTTACCAAAGTCCTGACCAATGCTATTTACATTGCTATACGGACACATTTTAAAAAATCATAAAAAAATAAAATGTAATTGTTTTCTGCAAACTCCAACAGATCCTTGTTCTACATCTCCCCAAGTACCCCTGTGGTGATTGTCATCTTACTTTACTTTATAATTTTTTAATAATTGCTTTCCAAAATCATTACCAATTAAATGTACTTTGCCATACAGACGTTTTAAAAATTCATAAAAAAAGGAAATCAAATTGTTTTCTGCAAATTCCACCAGATTCTTGTTTTACATCTCCCCAAGTATCACTGTGGTGATTGCCATCTTACTTTACTATATAATATTTTAATAATTGCTTACCAAAATCCTGACCAATATATTTATGTTGCTATACGGACACATTAAAAAAAATCATAAAAAAAGGAAATCAAATTGTTTTCTGCAAACTCCACCAGATTCTTATTCTACATCTGCCCAGGTACCACTGTGGTGATTGTCATGTCACTTTAGTGTTTCATTTTTTAATAACTGCTTACCAAAATCATGACCAATGCAATTTATGTCGCTATACAGACATTTTAAAAATTAATTAAAAGTTAAATCAAACTGTTTTCTGCAAACTCCAACAGATTCTTGTTCTTCACTTCCTCAAGTACATCTGTGGTGATTGTCATGTTACTTTACTGTATCATTTTTTTAATAATTGCTTACCGAAATCATGACTAATGCTATCTACTTCCTCACTGTAAATACATATTTAAAGGGGTCATATGATTTGATTTCAATTTTTACTTTCTCTTTGAAGTGTTACAAGCTCTTGGTTCATAAAGAACCAAAGATCTGTAAAGTTGCAAAGACTAAAGTCTCAAATCCAAAGAGATATTCTTTATAAAAGTTAAGAGTCAGCCACACCTACCTAAAATGCCTCGTTCTAACACGCCCCCACATATCTACATCACTATCTGGGAAGATTTGCATAACGCCGCCTAAATGTTCACACAAAGGAAGAAGGCGTAACTTTTATTCTCGCTGTAGTATTGTTGTTGCCGCCGCCATGTCGTGAAGGCACTGTGTGATTCATTGTGAAAGAGAAACTACTTTGGTTGGCCTTCCAAAAGAGGACGATATCTGCTTCGTCATGCCTAGAGCTGATTCGTGCTGGTTGCTGAGGAAATACTACACCTTTGCGCTGTGGATCGCCAGATCGGCTTTCACCGTGGACAAAGCGGAGTCCAGCCCGCGGTCGTTGCATGTGGTTGCTGCAAGCCCGCCGGACGCTCCTTCGTCAAATCTGCCGCCTCTGCTCACTCTAGCCCTCCGGCCATTCCTCACTTTATCCCCCGGCATCTGCTCACTCTAGGCCACCGTGTGTGACGCTGTATTTCATTGTGAAAGCGAAACTACTTTGTTTGGCCTTCCAAAAATGGACACGACTAGAAATCAGTGGTTGAGTTGTATTTACAACACTGTTCCAGAACACTTCAACCCAAATATTCAGATGTGTGCAGCACATTTTATGGAGGACCATTTTCTGATCCTGGGAGAGTAGACTACAATGCAGGCTGTTCTGACTCAAAGACTGTAAGTACGTCTTTTATATTTAAAGCGAGTTTTTTGGGCAGTGTAGAGTAGGGCTTGTTATTTGTCATTTCTCCGATCACAAATGCAGACATGGTTTTATGTTTACATGGCGCGATGCAACGCAATGCGTAAAAAGACAGTATAAGTCATAATCCATAATTATGTCCCCACTGGATGCAACGAATGCCTCATTTATAATGGCTTTTCATGTTTTTGAATCATCGCTTCGGCCTGACAGGGCATCATCACAATATGGGAAGGGGCGTAACATTTCCGTCACACACTTGAGGTATTCGGCCAATCACAACGCACTGGATAGCTGGCCAATCACAGCACACATCGCTTTTTTAGAACGATGAGCTTTGTAAAAATCGACACGTTTCAGAAAGGCGGGGCATAGAGGAGAAACAATAATGTACAGTATGTGGAAAATAATGTGTTTTTTAAACCTTAAACTGCATAAACACATTTCATTACACCAAATACACTAAATAATGTTCTTTTTAGCAACATCATATGACCCCTTTTTAAAAAATTCGTAAAAAGGTAAAATCTAATTTTCTTCTGCAAACTCCACCTGATTCTTGTTCTACAACTTCCCAGGTACCACTGTGGTGATTGTCATGTCACTTTATTCTATCATTTTTTAAATAATTGCCTACCAAATTCATGACTAATGCTATTTACGTTGCTATACAGACACATTTTAAAAAATCATAAAAAGGTCAAATCAAATTGTTTTCTGCAGACTCCACCAGATCCTTGTTCTACATCTCCCCAGGTACAAGTCTGGTGATTGCCATCTTACTTTACTGTATCATTTTTTAAATAATTGCTTACCAAAATCATGACCAATGCTATTTACGTTGCTATACGGACACATTTTAAAAAAATTATAAAAAAAGGAAATCAAATTGTTTTCTGCAAACTCCACCAGATTCTTGTTCTACATCTCCCCAGGTACCACTCTGGTGATTGTCATCTTACTTTACTGTATAATTTTTTAATAATTGCTTACCAAAGTCCTGACCAATGCTATCTACTACTTCACTGTAAAGACATATTTTAAAAATTCATAAAAAGGTCAAATCAAATTGTTTTCTGCAAACTCCACCAGATTCTTATTCCACCACTTCCCATGTACCCAGTAGTGTAATGTAGCGAAGTAATAATACTTCGTTACAGTACTTAAGTATTTTTTGGGAGTATGTGTACTTTACTTGAGTTTTTATATTTCAGCCAACTTTTACTTTTACTCCACTACATTTCCTAATTAAAATGTATACTTTTACTCCGATTCATTTCCCCGAAGCATATTCGTTACTTACTACAAAATAGTCAGAAGTCAGAATAACACAGACTGCAGGAAAGCAGGTTTGACGAATCAGTGGTCTGGCGTTTGCAAGTTAGACTCCTAAAAACACCTTTGCTCACGTGCAAACAAGTGCGCGCACAACCGCGGATGATTCATTTTCCACTCAAGTCGAGTCTGGGGTGTGTGATACAGCGTAGTCTGCGATAATATGGTAAGTGTTGTTGTAATGATGTGCGATCTGATATTATCAAGTAGACTATATCACCAAATCACACACATGCACATTGACTGTACTACACATTGACATGCACTACATATTAGTCATATTAGTATTAAAACTCAAAATTCCAGGCATTTTCACGGTCGAACAGAAAGGTAAAGTTATGTGGCCGTGAGACTCTCGCCGACGTCCGACGGGAGCACATAGCATCGAACGGGTAAGCCTCGCCGACCGTAGGATGGAAAAGGTAAAGTTGTCTGGCCAGGAGGCTCTAGCCGACATCCGACGAGAGCACACAGCATCGAACGGATAAGCCTCACTGACCATAGAATGGAAAAGGTAAGGTTGTCTAGCTGGGAGGCTCTCGCCGATGTCCGACGGAAGTGCAATACTCACGGCATCGAATGGGTAAGCCTCTCCGAACGTAAGACGGAAAGGTAAAGTTGTCTGGCCAGGAGGCTCTCGCCGACATCCAATGGGAGCACACAGCATCGAACGGGTGAGCCTCGCTGACCATAGAATGGAAAAGGTAAGGTTGTCAAGTCGGGAGGCTCTCGCCGGCATCCGATGGGAGCTCAATACTCACGGCATCAGAGTGATTACCTTAAATGGTTTGATGACCAATGAGGCTTTGGTGGGCTTTTTTGATGTGAAACTGGTTAGTTCTGATGTAGCTTCGATAAGCTTCTGAAGATCATCTTCCTAGAGTTTGGATCTGCAGCTTGGAGAGGTCTTTTTGGGCTGCTGATGTTGCTGCCCCGATGCGTAAAGAATGGCTGGAGAAATTCTTTGCTGGGATGCCCGACAATTGCAGGACGGATCTGAGATGTTTTTGGAACCAGAAGTGAGTGGCGGGTTTTTTGGAGTCATCTAAAAATAGTGGTTCGTGGGGGAATTTAGCCTGAGAATTTCTAAGGCGGCGGTATTCAAAGATGGACTGGTGTGGTTGGATTGGAGAAGAGAGATTGAAAATGTAGATGAAATTACCTTTCTTGGCTTGGTCTGTCTTGCTTTGTTTGATTAAGAAAGAAATTGTTTCGCTATCGAGTATGGTTAGGTCTGAGATGGTCGGGTTGATTTTTGGATCGAATTTGGAAGAGATGGTGAGTTCCGAACATCTAAGAAAAACGAAAATGACTAGAATGAACATGGCGTTGAGTGTGCAGGATGTACTGAGAGGCTGGTAACCTGTGCGGAGGGGATGTGGATACATTTTGTGAGAATGTCTAACGTTATGGGTTGTCTGGAGTCGGGAAGGGTGGGCTGGGATCGCTGGATTCCTCTGATCAGGAGGGAGGTTTGTGAATTGCTTATTTCAGGCGAGGGAGCACCAAACATCAGCTTGTGGAAAAATTGGAGGCCACTCAGGTAACCTTTGATGGAGCCGACTTGGAGACCCTTAACGTTGATAAGAAAAGAGACGAATGAGGTGATTGAAAGTAGGGAAAAATCGGGGAATGGTGTGTTGGATAAGAGGTGGAATGCCTTGAAGCATCTCCACGCTGTCACGTATGACTGAAGGGAGAAACTGCTTGGAGGATAGTGTCGAGCGATGCATCGAGAAGGGGTTTTAACGGGGGGGTTACGGGAATATTAATTCTGAATAATGAGGTACTGGAGTTGGAAATTGGTCTGCCCATGGAGCCAGCGTCCTGAATTTCTGAAACAAAGCAAGACAGAGAGTCAGCAATTTGGTTTTCTGAACCTGGAACGTGTTTGGCAATTATTATAAATTGGTGGCACGCTGAGATCCATATTAAGCGTCTAAGGAGAGGCGTGAGGGCGGGAGAATGAGAACGGCCTTTATTAAAGGGGTCATATGATGCGATTTCAAGTTTTCCTTTCACTTTGGAGTGTTACAAGCTGATTGTGCATAGATAAGATCCCTGAAATTGCAAAGACTAAAGTCTCAAAACCAAAGATATATTCTTTATCAAAGTTAAGACTCTGCCACGCCCCCCTAAAACGGCTCATTCTAACACGCCCCCACATATCTACCTCACTTTGTGGACATATTTGCATAATGCCACCCAAATGTTCACGCAAAGAAAGAAGGCGTAGTTTCAGTAACCGCAGTTAGTGTTGAAGCAGCCATATCAGGGAGACGCTGTGTGTTTCTAGGCGAAAGCAAAAGCCCTTTATTTGGCCTTCCGAAAGTAGAGGGGCATGGAGACGCAAAGCAACGTCCTTGGTAAAAACCTCTGAAGCCAATTGAGAGAGCTGCATCTGTAAATAGTTGTGTCGACGGAAGACGAAATGAGGTTGTTATAAAAAAGGGAAAGGCCATTCCATTGTTTAAGGAACATTATCCATAACTTAAGTTCGTCGTGACATGCGTGAGATAGGGGAATGAGGTCCTCGAGCGTGTAGACCGAAGATACGAGTGAGAGAAGATGCGAGATGAAAGGGTGGCCTTGGGGAATGATGCACATTGCGAACTTTAAGTGCCCGAGCAGAGAAAGGAGTTCGCGTTTAGAACAGCTTGGGCTGCCGAGGAGGGTAGAGGAGACAAGGATTATTCTATCGATCCTCTCCTTGGGCAGAGAGAGCTGAAATTTAGTCTGAGTCTAAGTTGATACCGAGGAACCCGATGGATGTAGCGGGACCCATGTTTTTTTCCTGAGTGATGGGGATCCCAAGTTCGGAAAAAACTTTTTGGACTGTGAGGATGTGGGCGGCTGGGATTGCGTCGGGAGGTGAATAAGGTGGGGCATTGCGTAATTATTGGACAAGATCCAGCAGATGGCTTCTGACAACATATCAAACATTTTGGGGCTGCTTTTGCATCCAAAGGTTGAACGGACGGCGAAATAGAATTTCCAGAGCCAACATATCCCGAATAAATGGCATGAGTCCGGATGAATAGGCATCACTTTGAAGGCAGAAGTGATGTCTATTTTTGCGAGCCAGGCTCCTCGGCCCGCAATTTTAATCAATTTGACTGCCTGATCTATGTCGTGGTACTTGAGAGAAAATTTGTCAAGAGTGATCAAGCTATTAATGCTTGGGACCGTGGAATTATATGGTGATGACAGATCAATTATTAGGCGTTTCTTACCTGAAAATTTCCTGGTAGCCACTCCGATGGGGCTGACGCGAAACATTTCGAAGGGGGGTTTATCGAAAGGGCCGATCATAAAGCCTGACTTGACTTCTTTTTTGATTAAGTTGAATACGACGTCGGACTCTGCGTGGGCAGATTGGAGATTATTGCACATAAAATATTTGGGAAAGTGCGCATTCGACGCCAGGGTTAAAACCGTTTCTGATGCCAGACAGAAGATAATTAGTGAATTATTTGTCTGGGTGGTGAGCGAGTTCGATGGTCAGGTGAGAAATATTCATGGGAGTCGATAGGTAATTTTTTTATTTTGTATTCACAGCTTTAAACACTGGGCAGATGATGCGGGCGTGAGCTCCGCCACAGAATCTGCAGATGTGAAGGAAGCGGCAGCGCTGTCTGATGCATCTCCCGTTGTTAAATGAGATGCATGGCTGCCTGTTATCTGCTTCTGATGGGGCTGTTTGCTCAGGACCCGAGTTTGCAGTAGTTGCGGATCTTGGGATGTTGCTGGTGGATTTCACCGAGGAAGTATGAGGGCATGATGGTATAGAGGGGTTGATTTGTCGGCAAGTCATGGTGGAGTGAGCGACTGACCTACAAACCGCACAAGAAATGTTCCTGCAGCCTAAAAATACCCGGCTGTGAAGATCTGGATCAAGTGCAACCCAGTAAGGGCACTGGTTCCATTGGGCGACTCGTACTGCACATTTTGCAGTAAAATGGCCCCCTTCGTAGGACAATGCGAGCTCGGCTATGATTGACAAATAATCATTGAGTTTGCGTCACCTGTGGGGGAAGGCTGAACAGATGATCTCGGTGAACCGACTAAATGCAATGGTGAACTCAGAAAAAGAAAGTAGTCATGATGAAAGAGGATTTGGGTTTTTTAAAGTGACTGAGAAATCCCCGCAGTCTATTTGACGGTTTGAGTTGGAAGTGGGCAGGAGGGAAAGAAGAGAAAAGAGATCGACGTCCGCACCTGCTAATATCTGTGCTCGGATGTTGTGAGCCACTTGGGGAGGTTCAGAGGTGACAGCGTTTGATGGGGCGGGCATTAGTGTAGCAGTGAAAAGCGAGTATTGTGATTTCGCTTAGAGGAGAGAGTTGAAGGGGACTGGGGGCAGAGCTGTGTTTGCCAGCGAGTACGATTGGTGGCGGAGCCAAGTGCTTGCTTGAGCTACGGGCCCCAGTGTTGTTGGAGTAGAAGCCACGGTGTAAGGCTGAGCTGCGACCGGTGTCGCATGCACCCTTGCGGCGGCGGGATCCGGGGCGCGGCCCAGGCTTGCTGACAGCCTAACGCCGCAGCTTGATAATCGCGGAGAGCTGGGCCTTGCACAGGAGGAAGACAGGGGTGTCCGGCGAGGCGTATCTGGAGGTTTGTCTTGCCTTTTGCTTTTCTTTGGGGTTGGGGTGGACTTGGAAGAGAGGTTAGTTAGATGCAGATTTGTGTACAAGTCATATAATTCTGCTTTGTTTAACTTGCGTGAAGTTTGGACGTCGGATTTGGTCAGCGCTTGCCTCAGACTCGACACGATCCACTTTCCTATTGGTGGAATCGTTGGCCTGGCCGAGCGATAGGAGGATGCCGGGGAGTCGACTGGTGTTCTCGCCAGAGGTGGCGATGGTAGACCTAGGCATCTTGGGAGGCGAGTGGCTGCTCGAGCCGTACCGCGTCCGCGAGATGGGGCCTGGGGCTCAATTGCAGTGCTACGCCGAGGAGGAGTGGTCTTAGGGCTGACTGGTTGCGGCGATGGGACTGGAGGAGAGTTGGATTCATCTTCAGACGAGGTTTGTTTTTGCGACATGGTTGTAGACGAGCGAACCAACATGCTGATAAACCGTCAATGGATAGTTGGTAAGTCAGCTGTATTTATATAATGGTTTTGATTAACTTGAGTGCGCTCCACCTGTGTTAATTAGGCTAAGTATCTGACGCGCTCTTCCTGAACCTTATTAATAAAACATAATTTGTTGAGCTGCACAAGCAAGGCTTCTCGCAATGCGTTATGGGACAAAAATGTCAAGTGGAAATAAATATACGTATAAGATCATATAGAAAGGAGTATAATGATGTATAATAAAAAATATATACATATACATATTAGAATAAAATATATTTTCAGCATCTTTTCAAGATCATAGGACTCAGAGAACTTAAAAAAATTATATATATATATATATATATATATATATATGTGTGTGTGTGTGTGTGTGTGTGTGTGTGTACACAGTGGTGGCCAAAATTATTAGAACACTAGAATTTTCTCCAGCTAAAATGGCTTTAATTCAGTTATTTCTATATTTTGCTATAGTGTGTCAGTAGGAAATATCAGTTTACATTTCCAAACATTAATTTTGCCATTAATTGTAATAATCCATTGAGATTTTTGTCTGACAACAGCCAGTGCTCCACACAGAGATCTGATCTGATCATCATCCAGTCTGTCTGGAATGACATGAAGAAACAGAACAAACTGAGACAGACTAAAACAATTTGATTTGATCTTTTTATGATTTTCTTATGTCTGTAGGCAACTATTAAAAAATAATACAGTAAAGTAAGATGACAATCACCACGGTGGTTCTTGGGGAGGCAAAGAACAAGAATCTGGTGGAGTTTGCAGAAAACAATTTGATTTGAACTTTTTTATGAATTTTTAAATTGTCTTTACAGTGAGGTAGTAGATAGCATTTGTCTGGACTTTGGTAAGCAATTATTAAAAATTATACAGTAAAGTGACATGACAATCATCACAGTGATACTTGGGGAGATGTAGAACAAGAATCTGGTGAAGATTGCAGAAAACAATTTGATTTACTTTTTTTAATGAATTTTTTAAATGTCTGTATAGCAACGTAAATTGCATTGGTCATGATTTTGGTAAGCAATTATTAAAAAATTATACAGTAAAGTAACATGACAATCACCAAAGTGGTACTTGGGGAGATGTAGAACAAGGATCTGTTGGAGTTTGCAGAAAACAATTTGATTTACTTTTTTTAATGAATTTTTTAAATGTCTGTATAGCAACGTAAATTGCATTGGTCATGATTTTGGTAAGCAATTATTAAAAAATGATACAGTAAAGTAACATGGAAATCACCACAGTGGTACTTGTGGAGATGTAGAACAAGAATCTGGTGGAGTTTGCAGAAAACAATTTGATTTACTTTTTTTTATGAAATTTTAAAATGTCTGTATAGCAACGTAAATAGCACTGGTCAGGACTTTGGTAAGCAATTATTAAAAAATGATACAGTAAAGTGACATGACAATCACCACAGTGGTACTTGGGGGAGATGTAGAACAAGAATCTTGTAGAGTTTGCAGAAAACAATTTGATTTACTTTTTTTTTGAAATTTTAAAATGTCTGTATAGCAACGTAAATTGCATTGGTAAGGATTTTGGTAAGCAGTTATTAAAAGATGATAGAGTAAAGTAACATGACAATCAGCACCAAGGTACTTGAGGAAGTGAAGAACAAGAATCTGGTGGAGTTTGCAGAAAACAATTTGATTTACTTTTTTTTATGAAATTTTAAAATGTCTGTATAGCAACGTAAATTGCATTGGTAAGGATTTTGGTAAGCAGTTATTAAAAGATGATAGAGTAAAGTAACATGACAATCAGCACCAAGGTACTTGAGGAAGTGAAGAACAAGAATCTGGTGGAGTTTGCAGAAAACAATTTGATTTACTTTTTTTTATGAAATTTTAAAATGTCTGTATAGCAACGTAAATTGCATTGGTAAGGATTTTGGTAAGCAGTTATTAAAAGATGATAGAGTAAAGTAACATGACAATCAGCACCAAGGTACTTGAGGAAGTGAAGAACAAGAATCTGGTGGAGTTTGCAGAAAACAATTTGATTTGACCTTTTTATGAATTTTTTAAATATGTCTGTATAGCAACATAAATAGCACTGGTCAGGACTTTGGTAAGCAATTATTAAAAAATGATACAGTAAAGTGACATGACAATCACCACAGTGGTACTTGGGGGAGATGTAGAACAAGAATCTTGTAGAGTTTGCAGAAAACAATTTGATTTACTTTTTTTATGAAATTTTAAAATGTCTGTATAGCAACGTAAATTGCATTGGTAAGGATTTTGGTAAGCAGTTATTAAAAGATGATAGAGTAAAGTAACATGACAATCAGCACCGAGGTACTTGAGGAAGTGAAGAACAAGAATCTGGTGGAGTTTGCAGAAAACAATTTGACTTTACCTTTTTATGAATTTTTAAAATGTGTCCATATAGCAACGTAAATTGCATTGGTCTGCAATTTGGTAAGCAATTATTAAAAGATTATACAGTAAAGTAACATGGAAATCACCACAGTGGTACTTCGGGAGATGTAGAACAAGGATCTGGTGGAGTTTGCAGAAAACAATTTGATTGTATCTTTTTATGAATTTTTAAAATGTCTTTACAGTGAGGCAGTAAATAGCACTGCTATGGAATTTGGTAAGCAATTATTAAAAAATGATACAGTAAAGTAAGATGACAATCACCACAGTGGTACCTGGGGAGATGTAGAACAAGAATCTGGTGGAGTTTGCAGAGAACAATTTGATTTGACCTTTTTATGATTTTTTAAAATGTGTCCGCATAGCAACGTAGATTGCATTGGTAAGGATTTTGGTAAGCAATTATTAAAAGATGATAGAGTAAAGCAACATGACAATCACCACCGAGGTACTTGAGGAAGTAAAGAACAAGAATCTGGTGGAGTTTGCAGAAAACAATTTGATTTGACCTTTTTATGAATTTTTAAAAATATGTCTGTATAGCAATGTAAATAGCATTGGTCATGACTTTGGTAAACAATTATTAAAAAATTATACCGTAAAGTGACATGACAATCACCACAGTGGTACCTGGGGAGATGTAGAAGAAGAATCAGGTGGAATTTTCAGAAAACAATTTGATTTCCTTTTTTTATGAATTTTTAAAATCTGTATAGCAATGTAAATTGCATTGGTCATGATTTTGGTAAGCAATTATTAAAAGATTATACAGTAAAGTAACATGGAAATCACCACAGTGGTACTTGGGGATATTTAGAACAAGGATCTGGTGGAGTTTGCAGAAAACAATTTGATTTTACCTATTTATGAATTTTTTTAAATGTCTTAACAGTGAGGCAGTAAATAGCATTGGTCAGGACTTTGGTAAGCAATTATAAAAAAATTATACAGTAAAGTAAGATGACAATCACCACAGTGGTACTTGGGGAGATGTAGAACAAGAATCTGGTGGAGTTTGCAGAAAACAATTTGATTTTACATTTTTATGAATTTGAATTATGAAGTCTTTACAGTGAGGCAGTAAATAGCACAGGTAAGGACGTTGGTAAGCAATTATAAAAAAATTATACAGTAAAGTAAGATCAGAATCAGAATCAGAATGAGCTTTATTGCCAGGTATGTTTACACATATGAGGAATTTGTTTTATTGACAGAAGCTCCACAGTGCAACAGAATGACAGTGACAAGACAGGACACAGATAATAAAAAGAATAATAGACAAAATAGACAATGTACAAAAAAGCAAAAACACAATATATAATATAGACAATTTTTTTATGTACAGGTATGATATGTGCAAATTTGAAATGTAAATAAGTATGTGTGTTAAATAAATAATGTATACTAGTGTTGTGTGTTCCACGATTATTGTTAAGTGTTCATGAGATGGATGGCCTGAGGGAAGAAACTGTTCCTGTGTCTGGTCGTTCTGGTGCTCAGTGCTCTGTAGCATCGACCAGATGGCAACAGTTCAAAGAGGGAGTGTGCTGGATTTGAGGGGTCCAGAGGGATTTTGCTAGCCCTTTTGCTCACTCTGGATGAGTACAGTTCTTGGAGAGAAGGGAGGTTTGAACCATTGATTAGCTCAGCAGGTCGGACTATCCTCTGTAGTCTTCTGAGGTCAGATTTGGTAGCTGAGCTGAACCAGACAGTTATAGAAGTGCAGAGGACGGATTCAATGATGGCGGAATAGAATTGTTTCAGCAGCTCTTGTGGCAGGTTGAACTTCCTCAGCTGGCGAAGGGAGTGCAACCTCTGCTGGGCCTTTTTGACAATGGACTCAATGTGATTGTCCCACTTCAGGTCCTGAGAGATTGTGGTGCCCAGGAACCTGAATGTCTCCACTGTCGTTACAGTGCTGTTCATGATGGTGAGTGGAGGGAGAGCAGGGGGGTTCCTCCTGAAGTCAACTATCATCTCCACAGTTTTGAGCATGTTAAGCTCCAGGTTGTTACGACTGCACTAGACAGCCAGCTCTTTAACCTCCTGTCTGTAAGCAGACTCATCACTGTCCTGAATGAGGCCGATGAGTGTGGTGTCGTCTGCAAACTTCAGGAGCTTGACAGAGGGGTCTTTAGATGTGCAGTCATTTGTGTAGAGGGAGAAGAGCAGTGGGGAGAGGACGCAACCTTGGGGGGCGCCAGTGCTGATCGTACGGGTGCTGGATGAGAATTTTCCCAGTCTCACTAGCTGCTGCCTCTCTGTCAGGAAGCTGGCGATCCACTGACAGACGTAGGTGGGCACGGAGACCTGAGTTAATTTGGGCATGAGGAGGTTTGGAATGATAGTGTTAAACGCCGAGCTGAAGTCCACAAACAGGATCCTCACATAAGTCCCTGGTCTGTCTAGGTGTTGCAGGATGTAATGCAGTCCCATGTTGACTGTATCATCCACAGACCTGTTTGCTCTGTAGGCAAACTGCAGGGGGTCCAGTAAGGGTCCAGTGATGTCCTTCAGATAAGCCAAAATCAGTCTTTCAAATGATTTCATGGTCACAGATCTTAGAGCCACAGGTCTGTAGTCATTAAGTACAGTAATGTTGGGTTTCTTTGAGACAGGGATGATGGTGGAGCGTTTGAAGCATGAGGGGACTTCGCACAGCTCTAGTGATCTGTTAAAGATCTGTGTGAAGATGGGAGCCAGCTTGTCAGCACAGGTTTTCAGACAGGCTGGTGTCACACTGTCTGGGCCTGGTTCTTTTCTTCTCTTGTTCTTTCTGAAGACCTGACGCACGTCATCTTCACTGATCTGGAGTGCTGGAGGGGGGAGAGGGGGGTTGCAGGAGGTGTGAATGGTGTTTTTTCAAACCTGCAATAGAAAGAATAATTCCTCTTTGCCACTCTGATCTCATTTTCCAGTGTGAATTTGGCCTGTTTATACAGGAATCTGTCCCCATTCCTGCGAGCATCTTCTTTGGCCTGACGGAGCTGTCTTGAGTTTTGAACCATGGGTTGTCGTTGTTGTAGGTTAAATGAGTCCTGGTAGGAATGCACATGTCTTCACAGAAACTGATATAAGATGTTACAGTCTCTGTGAGCGCATCCAGATCGGTGGCAGCAGCTTCAAAAACACTCCAATCAGTGAGGTCAAAACAAGCTTGTAAATCCTGCTCTGCTTCATTAGTCCATCTTTTGGACTGATTTCAGTTTCTGCCTGTAGGTCGGTATAAGATGAACTAAACAGTGATCAGAGAGCCCCAAAGCTGCCTGTGGGACGGAGCGATATGCATTCTTTATTGTGGTGTAACAGTGATCCAATATATTACCGTCTCTGGTGGGGCATGTAACATGCTGTCTGTATTTTGGCAGTTCACGGGAAATATTTGCTTTATTAAAGTCCCCAAGAATGATTATAACAGAGTCTGGGTGTTGTTGTTCTGTGTCTGTGATCTGATCAGCGAGTTTCTGTAAAGCTGAGCTCACATGCGCTTGCGGAGGAATGTAAACACACAATGAATGAGCAAAATTCCCGCGGTGAACAGAACGGATTGCAGTTAACGAAGAGCAAACAAAATCCTTGTTTGTCCTGGAGAGCAGAAGAAGTTTGTCCATTTTGTTGGGTAGAGAGCACAGATTCGCCAGATGGATGCTAGGCAACGGCGTTCGAAATCCGCGCTGCCTGAGCTTCAAGAGCGCGCCGGCTCGCTTCCCCCATCTGTGCATCCTGAAGCGCTTGATCAGCGCCGCTGCTGCACCAACTACAACGTTCAGCAAAACGTCCGAATAATCGAAATCCGGTAGAAGATTTTGTGGTGTGTTCTGCCGAATGTTCAGCAGTTCATCCCTGGTAAAACTGATCATGTTTGAGAAACCAAAAACAGTAAAAACTAACAAAAACAGTACAAACACTGGAGAGCCAAGCACTGAGGCGGCCGTGTGCAGCGCCATCTTACAATTCGTGATGACAATCACCACAGTGGTACCCGGGGAGATGTAGAACAAGAATCTGGTGGAGTTCGCAGAAAACAATTTGATTTGACCTTTTTATGTTTTTTAAAAATGTGTCCGTATAGCAACGTAAATTGCATTGGTCAGGATTTTGGTAAGCAATTATTAAAAAATTATACAGTAAAGTAACATGACAATTACCACAGAGGTACTTAAGGAAGTGAAGAACAAGAATCTGGTGGAGTTTGCAGAAAACAATTTGATTTGACCTTTTTATGAATTTTTTTAATATGTTTGTATAGCAACGTAAATAGCATTGGTCATGACTCTGAATATATATACTCTTTGGAGTGTTACAAGCTCTTGGTGCATAAAGAAGACCTGTAAAGTTGCAAAGACTAACGTCTCAAATCCAAAGAGATATTCTTTATAAAATTTAAGAGTCAGCCACACCTACCTAAAACTCCTCATTTAAACATGCCCCCACATGTCTACGTTACGATGTGGGAAGATTTGCATAACGCCGGCCAAATGTTCACGCAAAGAAAGAAGGCGTAACTTTTATTCTCGCTGTAGTATTGTTGTTGCCGCCGCCTTGACGTGAAGGTGCTGTGTGTTTCATTGTGAAAGCAAAACCACTTTGTTTGGCCTTCCAAAAGAGGACGATATCCAGGGAGTCCAGCGGAGTCCAGCCCGGGGTCGTCACATGTGGTTGCCGCAAGCCTCCTTTGTCGAATCCGCCGGGCGCCGCTCACTCAAGCAGCTGTGTGTTTCGTTGTGAAAACAAAACTA